>NC_056731.1:1594426365-1594687102 GCF_019279795.1 Protopterus annectens
AAAAAATATATGACCTCATACCCCTTCTGGGCCTGAGTCATTTGAATCAGTATGTCAAGCAGACAAAATTCCAGATTGTCACACTACAGTCCATTGTGCCTCTACTGAGGCAGGACAATTGGATGTGCTCAGTAGACCTAACAACACATATTATCATGCAGAGATAGAGAAGTGTTTGAGAAGATTCCTCTCTTTCCAGCTGGGAGCAAACATCACTTCAGAGCTCTGCCCGTTCGGCTTCCCACAGCTCCCTTGGTGTTCACCAAAGTTTTATGACAGTGGGAGCAGTGCAGTTGTGCCTACTAGGGATCCAGGTTTTCCCATACCTCAATGATTAGCTTCTCCTTGCTATAACTAACAATCTCTTATCACACCACTGGGACCGTTTGCTGCAGCTGACACAGGAGCTAGGCATCACAGTCAGCTTTTCCAGGAACCAACGTACACCTTCTCAACAGGTAGAATTTATTGGATGACACCTGAATACAGTCTTAACAGATTGCCTGTCTTCCAGTGTTCAGGGTTCTTTCTTTTAGTTTTACTGCCACGCAAGTTCTTCACCAACCCTGTCCACCTGCAAGGTTCATCCTTTGCCTATTTGGTCTTATGGCATCAGCAATCCTTATGATCCCATTCACCAGAATTTTCACGAGAGTTCTCCAGTGGTTTTTAGCAGTACAGTGGTCCCAAAGGGTCGACCCACTCCAAACCAAAATAAAACTAATTTGGATCTGTAGTCAGCACATATCTTAATGGCTAACCTCTCCATTGGTGATGGATCGCCATTCCGAACGAACCCCTTGGTGACGGTTGTGACAACTAATGCTTCAGTTCTAGGGTGTGGGGGATATTACAGAGGGAAGGTGGGTCCAGGGCACATGGTCAGGTGTAGAGGCCAATCCTCACATTAGTGTTCTGGAGATGAGGGCAGTCTTTCTTGTGTTGCAGGCCTTTCAAGACGGCCTCCCTAGAGGTGTAATTCCGGCACAGACCGACAACATAGAAGTAGTCAGGTACATCAAAAAACAGGGAGCAACCCATTCTTACCCTTTATGCCACAATGCCATAAGAGTCTGGTAATGGACGATGCCTTCAGATCTCTTTCTGTTAGTAACTCCTATTCTTGGGTCATTCAGTTATGCAGAAAATTGGAGCAGATCTATTGTAATGCCTCATGAGTGGTCCCTCAATCCAGCAGTGACAAATTTTGATCTTCAGTCACCGAGGCCAACATTGCTATGATCTTTTTGCATCCCAAGTAAATCACAAGTGTAGCAGTTATATTTTGCCTTGATTACTACGCAGGGACTGTCAATAGGAGATGCTCTGGTCCGCAAGTGGCCCCCGGATCTCCTTTATGCTTTCCCCTTTTCCCCACTGAACAAATTTATACAGAAAGCAAGAATGTGCAAGGCCAAGGTGATCCTCATTGCCACTTTCTGGTCTCTGCAAACATACTATCCAATGTAGTCTTTTTTTGTGTGATCTGACCATATCTGACGTCTGCACCAAATTTGAAATTTCCACTGTTTTAGAGCTCTGACTCCTCCCCTACCCATAGTTCCCTGAACTCCAATCTATACCTCAGATCTTGTTTGTCACCTGAAGACTTCATACATGTTTTCAAGAACTCTTGCATCCATCGCTTTTTTCAGCAGGGATTCTTTGCTAAAAAGTTGCAAAACTTTTCTCCCTTACTTTTCTACCAAAAGATAGTGGCTCTCTCTAGTTTGACAGTTTTATAGCTATATTATTTCTAAGATAGAAGTTGATACTTATTATTAACAGACCCTAACGAGATTATTTTAAGTGTGTAATTATTTACTCTCATAAATTTTTTATAGTAGGTTAGAATTTTTTGGATAGTGTTTGCAGTGCTGTTAGTCCACTTTAAGGCAGTTTGTTAGTAACAATCACTGTGGTCTTTTGGTAGTTAAGATAGAATTTGTAGTTTTGAAAAATTATGGCCGAGTCTCAAGCTTTTAAAAAATGCTCTGAGTGGCGACATAATTTTCCCCGCAGGATCCACCCACTTTGTGTATATTGTTTGGGCACTGCTCATTTAGACACAGAATGTTCCTTGTGCACTTCCTTCAGTGCTAGATCTTTGCAAGCTCATCATGACAAGTTGATGGTGGGGGGTCTCTTCCCTCCACAGACAGGAACCTTGACTTCTGTGTCTTCCTCTTCTGCCTCCCCTGCCAAGAAATAGGACAGGGCTAGGTCTTCTGAAAAGGCCCAAGACAAAGGGAAAGAAAGAGAGAGAAAAATTAAACAGAGATAAAAAATGATAAATCTTTACCCTCTACCAGTAAATGTTCATCAGATCCGTCAGTACCAATCGGACCATTACCTAATCTGGCTAAGAGGTCAGAGCAAACAGTATCTCTGTCCCGTCCATCCTTTCCTTAGCCCCAGTTTCCCCCGGTACCTGTGAGCCCAAGATTACACACACTCCAGTTTTGCAGGAAAAGAGATACTCCATGTGGTCCTCAGTGGCTTTATCTACCTGGTCATCTTAAAGCTTAACAGAGTACGATGTTGAGAGGATGACAGAGTTTTTGAGGATGCTTGGGGTTCTGACAGATACCGTCCACTTCCCATTCTGCCCCTTCACTTCTTTTGCCTGTCACTGCCCATTCTTTGGCTAGGATTAGTTTTGGATCCAACTAATACAGATGTACCTCTACCAGTGCTGACAGTTCAATCAACTTTGACAGCTTCCCCATCTCTCTCGACTCTGTCGTCTTCTAATTGGGAAGGGACTCTGAGTCATAGTGTCGGTGGCGACTTCTGGGAGGATGGTTTGAACTCTAGGTTCTTAGAGCCATCTGTTCCCCTGGGTGCTTTGGCACTAGACAGCTTGAATCTGAGATCAACTTCGGTGCCGGGGCTGGTCTGGATCGAGGTTTCCCTATCTTCTTCAAACCTGGGGAGATCCTCTGTTCCGGTGGTAACTTTGGTCTTTGAGGTTGTTGAAATAGTTTGGATTTTTACCTAAAGAGAGAACGCTTTCTCCAAGCTTGTTTCCACCAAATCCCCAGCTAGAATCTGCAGCATCATCTTCTTTTCATCCAGCCAGACAGGGGCATTTGGCACTACAGGCTTGTGAAACCACTTAGCCTAGTACGAACCTATGAACCTATGAACCTATCTGCCCTAAGGCATTTATAAGCCTAGCCAGAGTGTATGTGGCTTACACCACCCCTTAGGATGAGAATACTACGCCCTTTTAGGGTTTAGTTTACTATGCCTCTGTCTAGTAGTGACACAGAGATGACCCCCGGGGTAAACCTACGATCTCCCATCCATTCGTCAAGATTTCTCTTGAATAGAGTCAGTGAGGGGCTCTGCCTAACATGGACTGGGATTCTGTTCCAGAGTGTAGGGAGCCTCTGGGTTATGAATCTGTCCCTCCAGCACGTCCTATTTATTTCTGTGTTGAGGTTTAAGTCACTTGTTCTCGTGGCTCTGATGGATTTGGATTTTCTGAGGTGGAGCATGTCCATTAATTCAGGATTGGACATGGCCTTGTCGTCAGGCACAGATCACCTCTGAGTAGGTATGCGACTGAATAGAGCTGGAGTTTTTTCAGTCGGGCGGCATATGGCATATGTTTAAGACCCTTTATCCTCTTGGTGAGGAACTTTTGGGGTCTTTCCAACTGCTGCAGGTGTCGGGTGAGATACATCCCAAATGGGGCATTGTACTCAATCATTGGCCTGATAAGAGAAGAGTACAGGGGCACAATGACCTCTCTTGATCTAGATGTGAAACCCTTCATGATAAGGTGGGCAATATAGAAGGTTTTCCTAACCACTTTGGCAATGTGAGTGTCAAATGAGGGGTTACTGTCAACCTGGGTCCCTAGGTCCCTGATTACCTCTTCCGTACTTAATGGATTACCACCTATGTGGTAATTTGTCAGTACCTTGTTTTTCCCAAAGGGTATGACTATACATTTTTTGGCGTTCAGCTTAAGGCCATGGCTCTGGCACCTCTTATCCATTTCTATGAGGCCTCTCTGAAGAATGTTTGTGTCCGCTGGAGTATCAATTATGGCACCCAGTTTGCAGTCATCTGCGAACTTTGTCAGCCACAATCCTCCTATGTTTGCCTGTACCTCGGAAAAATAAATGCCAAACAAGAGGGGTCCCAGGACTGAGCCCTGTGGGACACCGCTTGTGACTGGCTTAGAGTCTGACATAGCTCCAGCAACTCTGACCCTGTGGGTTCTGTCCTTGAGCCAGTTTGCAACCCATCTTGTGACATATGGGTTTACATTTAAGCTGGTGAGTTTGTCTATGATGCTTGAGTGGGGTATTGTGTCAAAGGCTTTTGCAAGGTCAAGGTAGGCTGTGTGAACTGCCTTACCCTCATCAATGGCCTTAGTGACTGTTTCAAAAAAGTCGACCAAGTTCAAAAGGCAGGATCTGCCCTTGACAAAGCCAAATTGGGTAGGATCCAATGTCTGTAGGTCCCCAATGTCTTTGTTTATGAGTTCCATAATGATCCTCTCCATAGCTTTGCAGACCAGGCTCGTCAAGCTTATGGGTGGTAATTTCAGGGTCTGTCAAGCACCGCCTTTGTGAAGTGGGACCACTGTTGCCGACGCCACTCTTTGGGCACGATCCTGTAGTAAGGCTAAGATTAAACAGCAGCCTTATGTGTGGGTTTAGTTCCTCTTGAGTTCATGTAGCACACAGCCTGGGTCACCATCCGGTCCCATTGATGCTGTGTTTTTAGCTTTAGAGAGGCGGCTCTCACCTGGGCATCTGAGATGTTAGGGAGGCTACACTCTGCTGGGATAGTTTTTCTCCTTTTGGGGGTGGAGGAGAAATTTGCACTGAACCTGTCTGCCAGAATGTTGGCAATGTCAGTGGGTTCAGTGTATTTTGTGTCATTTTGGACTAACTCTGAGCATATCTGGGAGTTTCCACCCAGGTTTCTAACATAGCTAAAGAAGGCCTTGTGATTGTCTTTTGTGTCTTTGGATTTTTCTCTCAAAGTTGGCCTTGGATGATTTTATGAATGATCGTAGATTTTTGCTAGTACTGATCAGAGACGCCTTCCCTTTTAGGGATTTTGCTCTGTCATGTAGTAGCTTCCTCCTCCTGTTGTAAAGTTTGTTTATGGCTGGGGTCCACCAGACCGGCCTGCCTTTGGGGAATGGGTCTTGGTTTTATTTGGGATTGCATGATCCATGCATTCTTGAAGGTGCCCATAGAAGGCATTTGCAAAGGATTCAGCAGTGTGGGTTGTGGTTTCCACTGGCCCAGGGACCTTGAAGGATACCACTTCAGTCTTAAGAAGTGTGAAGTTTGCTTTTGAGAAGTTCTTCACTGTGGTCTTTTGTGCAGGGGTGGGGCGGATGTGGATTTCCAGTGAGATTAATTTATGGTCTGATCTTACCAAAGAGGGATATACTTCCGTGTGGAGCATTTTGTCCCCATGTTTGTGATGATCAGGTCTAGTATATTGTCTCCTCTTGTGGGAATGGTGACTAGTTGTTCCATTGCAGTTGAGTTTATGAATTCTAGGAACCTTTGGGCTAGGGTGTTGGGGCTTGAGTAATGTTCCCAGTCTGTTTGGGTAGTTGAAGTCTCCCAAAATGATGGTATTTGGAGAGACATTCATACTCTCCAATGTCTTCAGGAAGGCTGTGTGGGGTTCCTGAGTTTGAGAGGGTGGTCTGTAGCATGCTACAAACTGTAAGGCAGTTTTGCCTATGGTTAGTTGCACCTGGATAGTCTCTGATGCTTCATGCGTTGCCACTAACCTGGAGGTGTGGGTATCTTTGATGAAAATGGATACTCCCCCTCCTTTTGTGGTTCGGTCCAAGTTTTGGGGCCGGAAAGCATGATATGAGGTAAAACCTGATAGTGCTGGGGTGCTATCAGGAGCCTTGAACCAGGTTTCAGTCACCGCACAGACATTGATGTTCTCCATACTGAGGAGGGCTTCGGGCTGCATCTTGAGGTTTAGACTTCTGGCATTGAGCAGCATTACCCTTAGTTTTTTTCCACTTGTGTTTTCTAGGGAGGTAGGTTTGTCATTTGAGCCTTGCCTAAAAAAGGCACTATGGGGGTGGAAAGAGCCTTGGCCAATATCCGAAGCCCAGGGTGACAGGTGCAAGCCATCCCTTGCGAAGCAGCGTGGCTTGTCAAGCATGTCATCCCAAGCAGACAGACATTGGATCCCCTTAGAATGACACCAGCAATTGTTAAAACTGATCATTTTGTCTTTGTACTGTGGCATCATTCTTGGTGAGGGTAAGATGCTGCTCAGGGTCAGGGTCATACCGGCCTGGGCTACATAATCAGAGAGCTCCTCTATGTCTCTTTTCATGTAGCCCAGGGAGGTACGTCTCAGGTCGTTCACACCGGCATGTACAATGACTGAGTCATATTTGTACTTGCTGTGGAGTGACCTGAGTGCTTGTGTTATGTGGCAGATTCTAGCTCCCGACAGGCAGCTTACTGTGACCTTTTCCTTGTTTAGTCTGGTGAGGGGCGTCAGTGTGTCTGACTATGGAGTCACCTATTACAAGTGTGTCTGGCATGTTGTTTGGCCTTAAGGGCTGTGACTGTTTAGCACACTGACTTTGTGAACTATGTGTTGCATGTGCTATGTCTTGAGGTGGTGGTTGCTTGGGTGTCTGCTTTGGAGGCCTCTGTTGTTTTGGTAGATTTTAATCAGCCCCAGTATGTTTTGTGTGTTTGTGTTTGGTTTGCTGTTGTGATAGTTCTATGTGAGACTGGGTTTGTGGTGTGCTTGGTTACCTTATCCTCCTGACTGGTCTTGCCAGTACTGAATTGAGAGAGCTCAGCCTCCAGTTTGGCTATATAGTTGCATCTCTCGCATATATTTGTATTTGTTGGGAGGAGGAGAGGGTTGTCTGTTTACATGAGGCAATTGTAGCATTGCCTCAAGATTCCCAGATTCACCAGCTGAACAGGAGAGGACGCCAGCAACTGACCCTTCGACATGCTAGAAATAGTGAAAAAGATTGCTGTGAAACTGAGTCAGAAAGGACCTATAGGGAGATGTGTACTCAACAGAATTTAGGTGAATGAAGTACTTTCTTTTGTTTAAGAGTGCTTTACTTGTATAAAAATGCTTTAGGAGCAAGTGCTGAGCTTTTCAGATAGAGTATAGGCTGTTTAGATTGCAAGTAGAACAGTTCTAAGGGAAAATTTGAAGAGCAGACTTGGCGGAGCCAGAAAAAGTTTAACCTTGTATAACCGCTATGCGCACGACCGAGCAAAGGCGGATTTTAAGCAGTGAACTACAAAAGAGCTAGGAATGGTCCCAAACAACCAATTACTACAGCTTCTTGTGCTGAGGTCACTTCCCCCAAGGACAGGTAGGCTGCTCAAGGCTCCCACTCCCACTGGTGAGCAAAGAAACTTCCTTCTATCCAAGTAAGGTAATGGACAACACAGGAACTACACCACAGCCCAGAATACAGCAATGCCTGTATACTGGTCTAAACTAGTTGAGAAAGGCGGGAAAACAAGGATTATTTTTTGTTTTTGTTTTTGTAGAAATACACAGAAAATGCAGAGACAGTGATAAATTAGTTACACAGGCTAGCACACTTTAGTGGGCAGCCTCCACAGTTAAATTAAACAAACAAACAAGCAAACTTTCGATTAAATTCGACTAAATGTAACTTTAAGTGCAGATTTAAAAATAAATGCAGTAATCAGAAAAAAAACAGTTCAGGCTAGTTTAAAGTAAGCAACAGAAGCTATTTCCAGTGGAAAAAAAGCAAATATACTTAAATCCAGAAGGTAGTCGCTTTTTCGAGTTCCTTGCTGCTAGGACCACTCTGTAAACCCACGTGGAGCTTGTCTGAGCAGTACAGACCATTTTGAAGGGAAAATGATCCAAGATACATGGTCCAGTTTAGAGGGCAAACTTCACATCCTCATCTTGGAAATGAGTGCAGTCCTCCTAGCATTCCAGACTCTTCAGGATGTCCTATCCAAGGATGTGATTTCCATTCAGACAGACAAAATGGTTGTCGTTTGGTAAATCAACAAGCAAGGAGGAACTTTTTCTTGCCCCTTATGTCGAGAGGCCATTAGAGTACAACAGTGGGTGATGTCTTCACACCATTTTATGTTAGCAGCGTACATTCCGGAGTGTTCCAGTGGTCTGGTGGAAAAGTTGAGCAGGACTATCCGAATTTCACTCAAGTGGTCTCTCAATACAATGGTGGCAACTGTTTTTTTAGCTGTCAGGGCCAGCCTTGCTACGACATTTTTACCTCCTACCTCAACAAGTGCAGTAGTTACTTTGCCCTAATCCCTGCACAGGGACAATCACTAAGGGATGCTCTGGTCCGCAACTGGTGTCCCCCCACCCTAGTCTTCTGTTTGCCTTTTCCCCACTAACGCTCATGAACAAATTCATTCAGAAAGCCAGACAGTACAAGGCCGAGGTAAATCCTCATTGCCCACCTTCTGGCCGTGGCAAACATGGTTCTCCTTTCAGTGGCCTCTCCTATTATATCCTCCATAGATGCTGGATCAGTATCAGTATTTTTTATCTCATTTGTCTGTTTTGCCTCCTCCGGACATACCTCTCAATTGTCCAGATTTTCAGAGAATGTCTGGATTTTTGCCTCATATTTTTAGTCTATTTATTCCTCATAAAATTTGATTTTTTTGGCAAATCACTGGGATGATCTGAGTATTGAAGTCACTAAATAATGATATATATTTGTGTTTCAGATTTCATGTACTTCAGAAACATGCATGCTAAGGCAAATCTTGTTCTAACAATTTTCTAAGTTGAGCAATATTTAAAATTTGTCTCTATATCCCCCTATTCTGTCAGGGTTTGTCCAGATGTTTTGCGCAAAGCGATTGAGGTATGCCTCCAGACCAGACTACCATGAAACTAACTGCTTGATTCCTCCAATTTTGACAATAGCCAGAGATGCCAGGCTTCTCAATTTCATTGTTGACATTTCAGCTTCCCAAAAACCTGCTACAAAAAAAGCTGGTAACAATAAATGGAAAAAGTTGTTATTTTGGGCAATAGCTAAAGGCTTGGACCCTTTCTCTGCCTCCATACCATCAGTTTTAGAATTCTTAGCCAAACTCTGATGACAAGGCGCTAGCAATTCAACCATCAAAGTTAAATTGACAGCATTTTCCAATTTTCAGGTTGGACAAAATACTTCTGTGGCCTCTTTAAATATGTCAAAAGCCTTTCTCAAAGTAGCCTTTCTGTTGTGTCCCCCCATTTTAGACCCAGTCTTTTCAGGAGATATTACGATTATACTCCAAGGTCTGACTCGTCCTCCCTTTTGAACCTGCTGCCACTGTAAATATCAAATGTTTAAGCTGACAGTTTTCTTACTTGCAGTCACTTCTGCCAGACGGATTTTGGAATTACAAGCACTGTCAAGGAAACCTCTTTATTTGGTTTTCTATAAGTATAGGATTTCTCTCTGGACTAATGCATCCTTCCTTCCAAAGGTGGCATCCATAAAAAACTTAAACCAATCTAGAGATTTACCAGTGTTCTTTCCCAAATTCTTAAACAAGGTGGGAATACATACTACACGTTAGATGTCTGCTGTCAACTCGGGTTCTATCTTTGCTAGACAAAATTCAGAAAATGTGAAAATTTTTATTGCTTACTGAAAAGCTAGACTTGGTAGAGCTGTTTTGAAAGTTACACTGTACAGATGGCTGTCAAATTGTATTTCTTTTGTCTGTGCCAAGTCTGGTTTAAATGTACAGTCCAAACCAAAGACCCATTCAACCACTCCAGTAAATCCCTTAATAGCCTTTTTCTGATAGGCTACTCATTGGTGACTTTTGTGCAGCAGCAACTTTGTCCACTGTGCCTACCTTTTTTTTTTTTATTATTATAAACTGGACATACAATCCAGATCTCGTTCCTGTTTTGGCTCCACTTTTCTTAAGAATCTTTCCTTGATACCACCCAGAAAGACCCCTTGGGAATCTGTCCCATATGCTGAATTGGATAAAAATAGGCAGCATTTGATATGAAAGTTATGTATTTACTATAACAATAGATCAATGTTGATTGATTTTTGTCTGGTTCAGCCTCCCTTCCCTTCAGCCTCCTTACCAAATTGAGATTATATATATATATATATATATATATATATATATATATATATATATATATATTTAGACCACTCTGAGATGATGGTGTGGTTGACGCACCACACCTTGTCTGTGAAAATCACTGTCACATAATATAGGCACTTTTCCTCTGGTCTCTTTCAGTTTTGGATTTGTGGTCTCTACTGTTTTTTCATAGTTAGGCTTGAATAATTTTGATGTAGGGCAGACTCTATCTGAAGCATCAGATTGGAGTTCAGGGAGTTATAGGTAGGGGAGAAGTCGGAGCCATTGGACTGTGGAAGCCTCAAGTTTGGTGCTGAGGTCTAATCCAGATGTTCTTCGTGTTTCACTGTTGCAGTCATTACATTTGGGTAATCTGCTGGCAGGTTGCCCTCAGTTGGCCTGAATAACAAAGTCTTGGGTCCTGCGTCAGTTGCTGTCTCCTCTTCCATGACATCAGGTTGTCAGGGGTATAAAACATGCAGCCAACGCCATTTTATTCAGTCTTTCATGCCACACGGTGCCCGAAGCAGAAGCAGTTCGCAAGCGCCGGTCAGCCTACTCCTGAAATTTTTGCAACAAAAAACGCAAAGAAAAAGACAGACCGTTGAGGTCCAAAACCGCCGACGAAGTTTCTCCTAAGCCAGTCGCCGGTTTGCCGGTACTCAGTGAGGCTCTTTCGCAGCCCCTGATACCCGCTACTTTTGAGTCGCAGGCCTGTACCGAGACCCATGCGGAGTCTGGTATGCTGCGAGAATCTCAGAGTATTGAACTCGCGGATATGTCTCTCTTGGATGGGTCCGGAGCCGCTGTGCAGGCACCGGCTTCTGAGGGTGATGTTCATCGTGCATACAGCTGCAGTAATTACAGATGGGTTCTCTGCCGTCAGGCGGGTCCTCGGTCGGCCGAATTCCAAAGTCTAGGTCCGGCGTCGGTTGTTGTCGCTTTCTTTCCTGACATCAGTGCGACAGGGGTATATAAGACACAGCCGATACCATTTTCTTCAGTCTTTTTTGCCGCGCGGTGCCCGAAGCAGAAACAGTTCGCAAGTGCCGGTCGGCCAGCTCCTGAAATTACAAAAAATTTGGAAACCGAAGTCTTCTTTAAAGCTAAGTACCCTGTTGGGGAAACTTTTCTTGCCTCAGACCGATGTCAGACAAAGTTAACAATTGTATTTCTTGTGGGAAGCAAATACCGCATAAGGATTTCCATTCCCTCTGCATACCTTGTTTAGGCCCAGACCACGACGTCTCGGGCTGTCGCTTTTGCGCTACTTTCAATAAACGCACTATTAAGCGTCGGGCGGAGTTCGCCAGGACTTTTTTGGTAAAGCCTTTGATTATAAAATGTCGTCAGAGACTCCGACTACCGTTTTGTCAAAAAAACGCAAGGACAAAGACAGTCACGCGAGGTCCACTGACACCATGCCAAAACCGGCTACACGTGGTCCGGTTCTCAGCGAGGTGCCTACGCAGCCCCTGACTACCGACGACACTTCTCTGGCGGTGTCTTCTGTAACCGAGACCGCAGGTGCCTCGGCCCATACCCAGACTACAGCTACCGAAGCCACTGTGAGTGTTGAGCCTCCTAATTTGGACAGGTCCACTTCCACCCATGGTGTCTTTAGACCCTCATCTTCCTTTTCCATAAAGGCCTTTACTAAGTCCAAATCAGCCATGCATCCCAAGAGGCCTGTTGCACAGGGCCCATCTCCAGGCCCCATGCCTAAAAAGCAGATGCTAAAAATGGCTGAGGATTTAATTACTCTTATCAGGGGTTCCCAACCCCCTCCGGACAAGAGACCCAGAGTGGAGGAAGATTCTCCCTCTTCTGGCCAGGGCTCCATTATTTCAGAACTTTCTGATGAAGAGGAACACTCGTACTCCCCTTTTGAAGATTCTGATGCACAGCAGTCCATTCCTTCTGTATCTCCCCCAGAGGATTTTTCTTTTGGGGAAACCTTGCATACCTTGAGGGAACACTTCCATTGGGAAGGCCAAGACTTTTCTGATTCCAAGAAAAGACTTGGGGAATTTCTTTTGCTGCCTCAGCACAGACCTCTGGCGATACCTCCTGTCTTGGACATACTTGATGATGTTTACTCGGAGGCTTGCCTTAATCCGGATTCCCTGCCTCCTGCCCCAGTCAAGCCTGATAGGTACTACAGAGTTCCTAACTCTCACCAATTTCTTTACAAAAGCCATAATGCTGACCCTGAGACCATATCTCAAGGCCCCAAGGGAATGAAGGCCTCTACTGCTAAGAATCCACTACCTTCCGAAAGAGAGTCTAGATCCTTAGAAAGGTGGGGAAAAAAGGTATATACCTCGGCCACCCTAGCCATGAGGGCCTTAAATTGTCAGTTCCATATGCTTAAATATCAGCAGTTTCTGTTATCACAATTAAGGAATAAAATGTCACAACCTGAACAACCAGATTTGAAGGAGTTGCAGGATATGATGCATAGTGCAGAACAAGTGGGTAAGCACAACTTACAATGTGGCTATAATGCTCTAGAGGCCTCAAGTAGAGCTGTGGTTACAGGATCAGTCATTCGTAGGCATGCCTGGCTTAGGGAACAAACCTTGCCTGATCATGTTAAAGCTAAGCTACTAGATGCTCCTTTACAAAAGGATGTATTATTTGGTACTAATGCTGAGGAGATACTACGGAAAATGGAAGAAAAAGCTAAATTTATGCAAACTGTCAAAGCTTTTCTACAGGTTCAACCACCACATTTCAGCAGAAATTGGCCCTCAAAAAACTGATCCTTTCCAGCCACGGACAAGCCCCAAAGAGGTAGATACAGGCGCACAAGGGGCAGAGGACAATCTCAAGGATCATATAGAGGCAGACAATGGCAAACTCCAGCACCAAGAGGTGGCGAAGACAGTGCACAACAATACAGGAAACAAACCCAATGACTTTCCCCTTTTCATGCCAAGCAAGTCTCAGCTGGCAGCACCCTTGGGAGGAAAGCTGGCATTATTTACAAGAAATTGGCATATTATCACAACAGACAAATGGATCCTGGACATTATAAACAGAGGCTACAGATTTCATTTTCACACTCTTCCAAAAATGAGAGGCATGCCGAACCTGCCACACAATCAAAGGGCAGAGGCTCAAATACAAATTTCAAAGCTCATGGACATGAAAGCTATTCAAGAGGTACCTACTCACGAACAAGGTCAAGGTTTTCATTCCAGACTATTCCTGGTACCAAGGAAAGGAACCGACTGGAGACCCATTTTGGACTTATCCATCCTAAACACATTTCTACTCGTACCAAAATTCAAGATGCTCACCTTACAGCAGCTTCTTCCCATGCTGGGCAAGGAGTTTTGGCTGGTAACATTGGACCTCAAGGAGGCATACCTGCATGTCCCAATCAGACGAAGCTGCAGAAGATACCTCAGATTTCTTGCAGATTCAATCCGCTATCAATTCTCTGCATTGCCCTTTGGCTTATCTACTGCACCCAGAGTATTCACGAAATGCCTGGCATCAGTAATTGCCTACTGCAGACTTCAAGGGATACAAATTTACCCTTATTTGGACGATTGCCTGATCCAAGCGGACAGCAAACACATACTTCTGGAACATCTGGCTTATGTAACACGGTTATTGAATTCTCTGGGATACACAGTCAACAAAGAGAAATCCAGGCTAACACCATCTCAGAAAATAACTTTCCTGGGTGCCAACTTGGACACAAACACCCAGATGGCCTATCTTACACCAGAAAATCAGGGGCAACTAACTCAGTACTTCAAAATACTAGCAAATTGTACCAGGCTTACTGCAAGGAAAATCCTGCAGGCTCTGGGCTTCATGGTATCTTGCATTCTTCTAATCCCATGTGCAAAGTTGCATATGAGGAAACTTCAATGGTACCTAAAAAACCTATGGTCTCAACACAGCCACAGTTTGGAAACAATAATACCAATAATCCCATGCTTGCAAGAGGAATTTCTATGGTGGGCCCAAGCATGCCGAACAAACACAGGTCTACCATTCTGCAAGTCTCTAGCAAATCAAGTCATCACAACAGACGCCTCAGACTACGCCTGGGGGGCACACATGACAGACAGGTGCATTCAGGGCAAATGGTCCCAAAAGGAAAAGCACCTTCACATCAATCAAAAGGAAATGCTAGCAGTGATAAATGCAATTACAGCTTTCAAGGACCTCCTGCATCCAGGGCAATTATTGATAAGAACAGACAACACCACAGTAATGTGGTACATAAACAAACAAGGAGGAACACATTCATACCCCCTGTACAGGCTAGCCATGTCACTTTGGAACTTGGCTCTGGAATGGCAAATCGAACTTCAAGCACAGTACCTGCCAGGATTGGAAAACACGCTGGCAGACAATCTAAGCAGAAATATGACAGACCCACACGAATGGAAGTTGCATCCTCAAGTGTTTACAAAGATAACCCAAGCGTGGGGAAGGCCAGACATAGATCTCTTTGCCTCCCACAGGAATCATCAATTGACAAAGTTCTGCTCAAGGACCTTCCATCCAAAGGCCTGGAGAGTGGACGCCCTTTCTTTCAGTTGGTCAGCACGGACAGTTTACGCCTTCTCTCCTTTGCCTCTTCTGCCCAAGGTGCTCTTGAAAGCAAGAGCAGACAGACCGAAGATGATACTGATTGCTCTAGACTGGCCAAGACAACACTGGTACCCACTCCTGAGGAGCCTAACACATACTCCTCCCTGGACCCTACCTCTAATGCCTCTTCTACTGACTCAGCATAGCTACAAAACTCTTCACAGTCAGCTGAAAACACTCAATCTGACTGCATGAAAAATTCCTTAACACCACAACAGACCCTTCTCTCCAAAGAGGTGCAGGATGTCATTTTGGAGGCCAGAAGGCCATCTACTAGAAAGGCTTACTCCGCAAAATGGAAACGGTTTTGCGCTTGGAATGAGAAAAAAGGCCAGGATCCTAGAAAACTGAATTTGCCTCAGATATTACAGTATCTAGCTGAGCTGTTGAACAGTGGACTTTCATTTTCCTCCATCAAAATTCATGCCTCAGCCATTTCTGCAGAATACAACACTGATCCACCCTTATTCTCTCACCCACTCTTAAGACAGTTCCTCAGAGGGGCTAAGAATATAAGACCTCCAAGGAAACAACCAATACCAGCCTGGGATCTTAATTACATTCTAGAAAAATTAACTTTATCACCCTTTGAACCAGCTGCCTCAACAGATTTGCAATATTTGTCCTGGAAAACAGCTTTCCTTCTGGCCATTACCTCAGCTCGTAGGGTTTCGGAACTACAAGCCCTCATGGCTGTGCAGCCCTTTCTCATCTTCCATCAGGACAGGGTTTCCCTACGAACCAACCCGTCATTTATGCCTAAGGTAGTATCCAGGGTAGCTTTAAATCAGGCCATACACTTACCTACCTTTTACCCCAATCCTCAAAACAAAGGGGAAAGGCTGCTACATTCCTTAGACATCCATAGACAGCTACGTTATTTGGACAGAACAAAGCCTTTCAGGAAATCAGAACAACTCTTTGTGTCCTATGCTGTAGGAGCTCAAGGGAAGCCAATTTCCAAACAGACAATTTCAAAATGGATAGCCCACTGCATACAGTTTTGTTACTCCTTTCATGGCAAATCTGTTCCTACAGGCATCAGATCCCACTCTACAAGGGCCACAGCTACCTCTACAGCCTTCCTCAGAGGAGTCCCTACCAAAGATATTTTGGAGGCAGCCACTTGGAGTTCTGTGCATACCTTCACAAAACACTACCACCTGCCTTTGTACTCCAAAACTAGAGCAGGCTTTGCCACTGCTGTGTTGCAGGTCATTCTGGCTCTTCCCAGTTCCACCTAGTGCCTACCACCCTGTGCGTAGCTTTGGGATTCTACCCATCTGTGATTACTGCAGCTGTATGCACGATGAACATAGTACAGTTTTGTACCTACCATAAATGTAGGTGTTCGAGTGCTAATACAGCTGCAGTACAGGCCCACAGTGCTTGCATTTATTAGGTAGTCCGGGTCCATGTCCAGAATACCGGGGTGAGGAGAGCCGCGACGCGGTCAGGGCATCATTAGACTGACGCCAGTACGCCAGGGTATAATGCTGCATGACACGCCATATCCTCAGTCTTTTTTTCATGGTCCGGGTCGATGCAGAAGAAGTTTATGAGTGCAGGTTGCGTTCTGAAATTTTCTGAAGTCGGAGTTTCAGACCAATCAAAGTTATTAAGTACCCCGTAGAACATTTTTGGTTTTTCTTGCCTCAGTATTTAACCGATGTGAATAACTGGGAAACAGATACCTCATAGGATTACCATACCTACCTTATATTTTGTTTAGGGCCTGAGCACTGACGTTGATGCCGCCGCTTTGTGCTAGGGATTTAACAAACATCTTTTAAGAGAAGGTTAGACTGTGCCAGGTTAGTGTTTGGGAAAGCAGGCGTATTTTGTAATGCGGATGCTCCGACGGTCGCTTCGCCTTCAAAAAAAAAAGAGCAAAAAACAGCTAAGCCTAGGGTTGATGAACCGCAGACGCGCCGGTTCTTTAGAAGGCTCAGTGGACAGGATGCCTTCTCAGGAGGTAGGCCAGGCTGTACTGTTCTTCTTCTCTCTTCTCTCTCTTCCTGTTAGAGCTCCTCCTTCTGTTCAAAACTCTCTTGAGGAGAGGGCCAAGTTTAGCTCAGTGGGGCTTCTCCTAGCACTTCAGGTTCTGTGCCTAAGAAACATGATTACTATGATCCTCCTGATAAAGAGGCCTAGTGTGGGGTGTCCAGAGTTTGAGATTTTTTGAACAGTGTTCAGAGGCTTGAGTCTTCTTGTGGAAGATTTGCAAGAGTATCCTCCTTATTCTGATTCTGTGTGGATGATTTCTCCTACAGCTTCTCCACCTGAGACTCTGTATCCATGAGGGAGCCAATGGGAAGGACCAGGATTACTCTGATTCCAGTGTGAAAAGGCTTACCCCAGTTGTTTTCCCCCTAGCTATACTTCCTGTAACCTAAATGTGGTGGGTGTGGAAGATGTTTTGCAGAGGCTTCCCTGAATCCTGATTGCCTCCTGCCTGCAACTATATAGGTACTATAGGGTAGGTGAAGCTCATAAGTATATCTTTTATTCTTTTTTTAGGCAGACCCGAAACTGTTTCTCTACCCAAAGGTGTTAAGGACTTTCTGTTGTTAAAACCCTGTTCAATTGGATAAAGAGGCAAGGGCTTTAGATGGGGGGGAAAAAAAAGTGTATACTTCTTCCACTTTAGCCATGAGGGCTTTGTCAGTCAGTTTCACATGCTAATATCAAAAATTATCTCCTTTCACAATTGAAAAGGTGGATGCTTTGGCGGAAGAAGGCATTGGAGTGTAGAGTTGCTTGGATTTAGTTCAGTGTCTGAACAAGTGGGTAAGCATTCTCTTTGCAATGTGGTTTGATGCTGCCAGGGCCTCCTCGAGGGTGGCTGCCACTAGTTCTGTCTTTTCGCAGACCCTCTCGGCGAAGCTACCTTCATGTGCCTATAAGACTAAGTTGCATAGAAGTATTGCGCTTCTCGAGCTGGAAATTGTCATGTAACAAACAAACAAAACAAATTCAATCTTATATCAGCTAGCAAGCAATTTTGATAGAGATCATACCAGCTCAGCTTCAAGCTTCTTCTTCAGGCAAGGTTTCTGCGAGAGCACAGAACTCCTTAGCAGATGTGTTAAGCAGACAATCCACTAAACCACCAGCTGCCAAAGTTTTTTGCACAAAGGGTTTCATCACAGCTTGGAAAGTGGGATGCTTTCTTTCAGTTGGAAAAAATCTTTCATGTGTATGCTCCTCACCCCTGCCTCTCTTTCCAAAGGTGCTCTTAAAGGTCAGACAAGACAAGCCAAGGATGATTTTAATAGCTAACACTGGTACCCTAAGGAGTCTGGTCTAGTAAGGAAGGCTCCATATAGCCTTTTGATTCCAAGGGCTGTTATCTCCTCAGCGACGGGTCATCTGCTCAATGTCCAGCTTCTCACTCTTCATTCAACAGCCTGGCACATTCTCTCTCAAGAAATGACACAGCAGGTCTCTCTGACAACAACAAGTTTTAAATGTGATTATAACAAGAGTACCACAAGGAAAAGAAAGCGAAAAGAAAAAGAGAGATTTTATTTTGGAAAAAATGAAGAATGGAGATTTCTGAGCCTAATTTGAGGTGGCTCTTCATTGAGTTATCAATATTCATTTTGAGGTTCTTCCTTTAAGATCTTCATGTTGCATGCATTTCTTATTCACTATGGATTGTGCACCCACCATTGTTGACATTTTGTTGTTGTTCAAGTTCAAGCTTTCTTCAACAGTTTCTTAGGGGCAAAGAATATCCTACTCCCGGCTCTTGGGCTTGGGATTTGTTGGAAAAACTTACTCTTATAGCCTTTGAGCCCCCTTACTCCCTCTAATTGAAATACTTGTCAAGTGGAACTGATGAAGAAGACTTTCTGTCTGTTTTCTGTGCAAGAAGGGTGTCTGAGTTGCAGGCCCTTATGGGCCCTTGAGTTTTTTGATTTTCCATAGATAGGTATAGTCACTAATCCTTCCTTTCCTTTATGCCTAAGGTGGTTTCTAGTGTGCTTTAAACCAAACTATTCATTTGCCTACTTTCCCCCACACGCTTTAGATGATGTACACAGGCTTACGTGAGCATTGCGTTATTATTCTAGCAGGATTTGTTTTCCTAGCAGTTGTTGTTTGTTTTTTGTTGAGTTTGTCAGAGGGCACTGCTGCAGTCAACAATTTCTATTTTACTGTGGATTGGGTGTATTTTGCATGCCATTTATTCCATGGAGATGAGGCAAGGGATAGGCCTCATTATTTTCTATTCTACTGGGTCAACAGCACAATTTTCTAGGGGTAACTTGAGATATTTTTGGAGTAGCTACTTTGGTCTAGCACATAAGCTTAAGTCTCAGCTCTCCTTTCTAAGTCTCTATCTGGTTTTGTTTATTTGCTCTTGGTAAGGAGCATTGTCAGTTGCCAGCCTCCCTTTCCTTTTGCCAGCTACCTTACCTTTTGGTTGGGATTCTAGGTTAGGACTGAATGAACAGCAATGTGGAAAGATAGACTGTTTTTGTACCTACCTATAAATGTAGATGTCTTTTGAGGAATAATGGCTGTCCAATTTTCTCCTCCTCCTTCCCCTGGTGTGTGGGTAGGTGAGTTGAGGTGCTGATATGATATTATTATATTATGGTATATATTTTTTTGCAGCTATATTGGGCATATTCTTTTAGGGTCTTCATTCTGCCATCTGGAAAAAGAAAATAGATCGTCGTCATGCGCATTAGTACCCTGACGCATTGACGCTGGGGTGGCGTGCGCTTGACCGACGACGCTGCTGCCTCTTTGGTATTCGGGCCGCATCGGACAGCTGGACTACCCAATAGTTAGGACTGCAGCAGCAGCATCCTCGAACAAACATCTACATTTATGGTAGGTACAAAACTGTACTTTTCCCTCCCTCCTTCCCCTCTTGGTAAAGGCCTAGTGGCTAACACCTCCTCATACAACCTGATTGGGTTATCCTTCTATGGTGTATTTGCTTGCAACTACTGATTTTTGGATTATATTGCATTGCATGATTATATATATAATTTATGTATTGCCTTCCTTCTGGGGGCACCTGACATCTGGGGCAAGAAAGACTGAAGAAAATGGTGTCGGCTGTGTCTTATATACCCCTGTCGCACTGACGTCAGGAAAGAAAGCGACAACAACCGACGCCGGACCTAGACTTTGGAATTCGGCCGACCAAGGACCCGCCTGACGGCAGAGAACCCATCTGTAATTACTGCAGCTGTATTAGCACTCGAACATCTACATTTATGGTAGGTACAAAACTGTACTTTTTCAGGCCGCAACATTTTTGTATAAAACCGACGCCCGCCTCAAAAATAAGGTCAAAAGCACCTTCTATGTCTAAAAAACTGATGCATGAGCCACGTGCTCAGGCCCCTATGCCTAAAAAACAGATTATCAAAATGGCTGAGGACTTAATTACCTTGATCAGGGGTTCCCAACCCCCTGCTAAGAGGCCTAGGCAAGGTACTGATTATGAATCTTCAGATCAGGTTTCCATTTCTTCTGATTCCTCTTTTCATCAGCAATTTTCCATTCCACCCTATGAGGATTCTGATGCAGAGGAATCCATCCCATCTGCTTCTCCTCCTGAGGATTACTCTTTTGGAGAAACTTTGCATACCTTAAGGGAACATTTTCACTAGGAGAGTCAGGATTTCTCTGAATCAAAAAAGAGGCTTAGGGATTTCCTTTTTCTTCCTCAGCTTAGGCCTTTGGCTATACGTCCTGTATTAGACATTGTTGATGATGTGTTTTTGGAATCAAGCATGGCTCCTGATTTCCTGCCTCTGGGTCCTAGTAAGCCAGACAAATATTACAGGGTTCCTAACTCACACATATTTCTATTCAAAAATTCTGCTGCTGATCCTGAGACTGTTTCACAGGGTCCCAAGGTCTCTACAGCCAAAAATCCTACCCTCTCTGCTCTGATAGAGATTCCAGGGTGCTGGATAGATGGGGAAAGAAGGTTTATACATCTGCTACCTTGGCAATCAGAGCCTTAAACTGCCAGTTTCATATGCTTAAATATCAACAGCATGTTATGGGACTACTGAAACAGAAAATGATGTTGATTTCTGATTGTGTGGAAAATGAATTACAGGAATTATTGCATTTAGCAGAACAGGTTGGAAAGCATACTTTGCAATGTGGTTTTGATTCCTTGGAGGCCTCTTGCAGGGCCACAGTTATTGGATCTATGATTAGAAGGCATGCCTGGCTCAAAGAGCAAAATCTGCCTGATCATGTTAAAGCTAAATTGTTGGATGCCCCCTTGCAGCATAACACTCTGTTTGGTAATAATGCAGAAGAGGTTTTAAAGAAAATGGAAGACAAAGCTAAATCTATGCAAACTGTAAAAGATTTCTTGCAAGTGCAGCCACCCAGGTTCAGTAGGCACTGGCGTACTAAAAATTGGTCCTTTCCTGTGTCCAACAGAGCCACTCAAGGCAAATCCAGGCGCTGCAAAGGCTTCAGATACCAGTCACAGGGTTCTTACAGGTCAAAGCAATGGTGTGCCTCCACCTCCAAATCTGGAGGAAACAAAGGACAACCCTACAGTAAGCAGTCTCAATGACTTCCCTCTACCATCACCAAGCACTTATCTTTTGGCAGCCACCTTGGGGGGAAAACTAGCACTTCATGCAAAAAATTGGCAGTTAATTACCCAGGACAAGTGAGTATTGAACATAGTATCCCAGGGGTACAGATTTCATTTCCATACTTTGCCAATTCCAAACGGATGGCCAGATCTGCCACAAAATCAGTGGGCAGAGGCTCAGAAACAATTTATGTCCCTCATGGCTATGAGGGCTATTCAACCAGGACCAGAAAAGGAAAAAGGACAAGGTTTTTATTCAAGACTCTTTCTGGTACCCAGAAAAGACAATTTGATGTTGTTAATCCTCGTTCATTCCTTTATGTATGGGTATCGGTTCCACCGGCCATTTTCCAAGCTCGCGTCAGCTTCAGACTCTCGAGCTAAACTCTTACCCACAATTCCCGTCTCCCTGTTACCTCAGATTTCGTTTGCCGTGTTGCCATCTGGTCGTGTCAAGCTACTTCTCTTGAGCTAAGTACAGTCAATTCTTGTTTAATTGGTTTACAAATTACTTTTCTGTCAGAAAAGTTGATGTTTTATTGTCTCTTGCCCTATCGCATCTAGTGTTCATAATTTCCTCTCTCTTTTTTTCTGTCCTTTACTTACCCTTTTTACCACGAGGTAATTTCTCCTTACCATCATTGGTAATCCGTTTTCTTTCTCTTTCATACCTTCGGGTACTCTCTTGTACCATTGTTGGTACTTTTCTATTTATTAATATGGCAGATAAAAAGGATAGTCTGGGGTTTAAGCGGTGTTCTGATTGTGGACACAAACTGCCTACTGTTGATGCACACTCTGTGTTTATTGATGTTCATCGTGTTACCCTGCTGCAGTCATCACACTTGGGTTATCTTGTCATCAGGCGGTCCCGCAGTCGGCCTGAATTCCAAAGTCTTGGTCTGGCATCGGTTGCTGTCGCTTCTTCCCTGACGTCAGTGCGCCAGGGGTATATATGAGGCATCCGAAGCCATTTTCTTCAGTCTTTCTTGCCGCGCGGTGCCCGAAGCAGAAGCAGTTCACAAGTGCCGGTCGGCCGACACCTGAGATTTTCGAATCGAATTTCAGTCCGAAGTCTTCAAAGCTAAGTACCCTGTTGGGGAACCTTTTCTTGCCTCAGTCCGATGTCAGAAAAAGTTAACAATTGCATTTCTTGTGGGAAGCAAATACCTCATAAGGACTTTCATTCTTATTGTATACCTTGCCTAGGCCCAGACCATGACGTCACTGGTTGTCAGTTTTGTGCTAGGTTCAATAAGCAAACTATAAAGCGACGCTTTGATTTCGCACGACACTACTTTGGTAGGAAATTTAATTACAGTATGCCGTCGGAGCAACTGACTACCGGCGTGCATAAAAAGACGCAAAGATAAAGACAGGCAGCCTAGATCCAGGCCAGACTCCAAGGCCTCAGCTGGGCTGGTCGCCGGTTCTCCGGTTTTCAGTGAGGTGCCTACGCAGCCCCTGACGACCGCAGAATTGGAACCACAGACCACTTCGGATTCTCAAGCAGAGAGTTCTAGGCCGACGCAGCCATTTTCTTTAGGCCCTACCGACAACATTGCAGAAGGAGAAGCCGGTGCTGCAGAAACACCTTTGGTTACAGAAGGTGTCTTCAGACAGACTACTCTCACCATAAAATCTTATGCTAAGCTTAAGACTCCTCTAAAACCAAAAAAGACTGCACATCAGTCTCCAGTTCAAGGCCCCATGCCTAAGAAACAGATGCTTAAAATGGCTGAAGATTTGATTTCTTTAATCAGGGGTTCCCAAACCCCCCCCCCAGACAAAAGACCTAGACAAGAGGAGGATTATGCCTCCTCTGATCAAGTGTTTTATTTCCTCAGGCTCCTCTGAGGAACAGGATTACTCCTTTCCCCCTTGTGAAGATTCTGATGCTGAAGATTCCATTCCCTCAGCTTCTCCCCCTGAAGACTATTCCTTTGGGGAAACCTTACATACCATGAGGGAACATTTCCACTGGGAAGGTCAGGATTACTCCGACTCAAAGAAAAGGCTCCGAGAGTTTCTTTTACTCCCCCAGCACAGACCACTTGCTATCCCTCTAGTTTTAGACATTGTGGATGATGTTTACTTAGAATCTAGTCTAAGTCTAGATTCTCTGCCTCCTGCTCCAGCCAAACCAGATAGATATTATAGAGTGCCTGACTCTCACAAATTCCTTTACAAAAGCCCTGTTGCTGACCCAGAGACAATCTCACAGGGTCCCATAGGGGGCTAAGGCTTCTATGGCTAAAAATCCTGTACCCTCTGAAAGGGACTCCAGAGCACTAGATAGTTGGGGGAAGAAGGTTTACACCTCAGCTACTCTAGCTGTGAGAGCACTAAATTGTCAATTTCACATGCTGAAATACCAGCAATTCCTTATGTCTCAAATAAAACAAAAGATGAGCACGCACCCTCAACAGTCTGAATTCAGGGAAATGCAGGATCTGTTGCATGCAGCTGAACAGGTGGGCAAACATACTTTACAATGTGGATTTGATTCCTTGGAAGCTTCCTGTAGAGCAGCTGTTACTGGGTCTGTTATACGTAGGCATGCTTGGTTAAAGGAACAAACTCTGCTTGATCATGTTAAAGCAAAGTTACTAGATGCACCCTTACAGCAGGATGTCTTGTTTGAGGTTAAAGCAGAAGAGGTTTTAAAGAAAATGGAGGATAAGGCAAAATCTATGCAGACGGTCAAAGATTTCTTACAGGTACAACCCCCACGCTTCAGCAGAAATTGGCCAGCAAAAAATTGGTCCTTTCCAGCTTCTGACAGACCACAGAGGGGTAAATACAGACGCCCAAGGGGCAGAGGACAAGCACAAATCCCTTACAAACCTCGCCAATGGGGCACTGCAACACAGAATGGAGGAGAAGACAGGTCCCAAACTGCTAGAAGGCAAACACAATGACTTAAACCTCAAACTGCCAAGCAAAAATCTCTTGGCAGCTCCCTTGGGAGGAAAATTAGCATTTTTTTATAGTCAACTGGCACATCGTCACAAAGGACAAATCGGTCCTAGACATTATCTCACAAGGATACAGATTCCATTTCCACACCTTGCCAAGAATAAAAGGAATGCCAGACTTGCCACAAAATCAATGGGCAGAGGCACAAAAACAAATTACAGCTCTCATGGACATGAGAGCCATTCAACTGGTACCTACACAGGAGCAAGGCCAAGGATTTTACTCAAGGCTCTTTCTAGTCCCCCAAAGGACAATGCTTGGAGACCCATTCTGGACCTTTCAATTCTAAACACCTTCTTGCAAGTACCCAAATTCAAGATGCTAACACTACAGCAGCTTCTTCCCATGTTGGGCAAGAAAGCTTGGCTATTAACTTTGGACCTGAAGGAGGCATACCTGCTTGTCCTTATCAGACAAAATTGCAGAAGATACCTCCGTTTCATTGCAGGTTCAACCCATTACCAATTCTCTGCACTGCCCTTTGGCTTATCTACTGCAACCAGGGTCTTCACAAAATGCCTGGCACCAGTAATTGCATACTGCAGACAAAGAGGAATTCAAATATACCCATACCTGGACGACTGCCTCATCCAAGCAGAAAGCAAGGACATTCTCTTACAACATCTGATTTTTGTAAAACACCTTCTTAGTTGCCTAGGGTACACAGTAAACGAAAAGAAATCAAAACTAGTGCCCTCACAAAATATGACATTCCTGGGTGCCAGCATGAATACAACGGCCCAGATGGCTTATCGGACGACAGACAAACAACTACAACTAACTCCGTACTTCAAAATAATGGCAACAAAGACCCAACTCCCTGCAAGAAAAATTCTGCAGGCCTTGGGCTTCATGGCATCTTGCATACTACTAATACCATTTGCAAAACTGCATATGAGGAAATTACAATGGTACCTGAAAAGCGTATGGACTCAACACAGCCACAGCTTGGAAACAATACCTCTCATTCCCTGCCTTCAGCAGGAGTTTCTATGGTGGTCACAGGCATGTCACCTCAACAAGGGTCAGCCTTTCACCTTACCCCCAGCCAGGCAAACTATAACAACAGATGCATCGGACTATGCCTGGGGGGCACACATGGCAGGACGGTGCGTTCAAGGCATATGGACTGCAGATCAAAGGAATCTGCACATCAATCAAAAAGAAATGCTAGCTGTACAGAATGCTCTGACAGCCTTCAAGGACCTCTTACGTCCAGGACAACTTATAATAAGGACAGACAACACCACAGTAATGTGGTACATAAACAAACAAGGGGGTACACACTCCTACCCTCTATGCAGGCAAGCAATGACCTTGTGGAACACAGCACTGGCTTACCAAGTTCAATTACAAGCTCAATTCCTGCCAGGAAAAAAGAACACATTGGCAAATCACCTAAGCAGAAACATCATGGATCCCCACGAGTGGAAACTGGATCCACAATAATTTGCAATGATAACTCAAAAATATGGGCGCCCAGACATAGACCTGTTTGCCAACCCCCAAAACCATCAGCTTTCAAACTTTTGCACAAGGACATTTCACCCTCAAGCTTGGAAAGTGGACGCCCTCTCATTCAGTTGGAAAATGCTGACAGTATATGCCTTTCTTCCATTGCCCCTTCTCACAAAGGTGCTGTTGAAAGTCAGGATGGAGAGACCTCGAATGATGCTCATTGCCCCGGACTGGCCACGCCAGCACTGGTACCCACTACTAAGGAACATGGCCCAGGATCCACCATGGATTTTACCACAAATTCCTCATCTACTCACACAGCCAGCTCAAAACCTTAAATTTGGCTGCATGGCACATCACCTAAGCAACCAGCCAACCCCTCTTTCACAAGCTGTTATGGATGTCATTCTGGAGGCCAGGAGGCCCAGCACCAGGAAAGCCTACTCAGACAAATGGAAAAGATTTTGCACCTGGAACCAAGCTAAAGGCCAAAATACCCTTCAGCCGGACATGCCTCAGATTCTACAATATTTAACTGAGATGTTACACAAAGGACTTTCTTTTTCATCTATTAAAATCCACGCCTCAGCTATTTCAGCTCACTACAACACGGATCCTCCCTTATTTTCACATCCACCTCTAAGGCAGTATCTCAGAGGGATAAAAAACATTAGGCCTCCCAGGAGAGCGCCAACACCAACTTGGGACCTAAATTTTGTTCTGGAAAAACTTACGCTGCCACCTTCTGAGCCAGCTTTCTCAGCTGACTTTTTAAAGTTTATATCATGGAAGACTGCCCTGCTGCTAGCAATTACTTCAGCCAGAAGAGTCTCAGAGCTACAGGTACTAATGGCAGTAGAGCCTTTCCTCATTTTTCATCAAGACAGAGTTTCTCTACGAACTAACCCCTCCTTTATGCCAAAGGTGGTATCCAGTGTGGCTCTAAATCAAACCATCCACTTAACCACCTTCTGCATTCCTTGGACATTCACAGGCAACTACGTTACTACATGGATAAAACTAAGGCTTTCAGAAAATCTGACCAACTTTTTGTATCCTATGCTACAGCATCACAAGGAAAGGCGATCTCAAAACAGACGATTTCCAAATGGATAGGACATTGCATACGTTTTTGCTACACCCATCATGGAAAACCAGTTCCTGCTAGCATAAGGCCCCACTCCACCAGGGCAGCAGCTACATCTACAGCCTTCCTCAGGGGAGTGCCAACCAAGGATATTCTGGAAGCTGCAACTTGGAGTTCAGTGCACACCTTCACCAAATACTATCACTTACCACTTTACTCTAAGACTAGAGCTGGCTTTGCCACTGCAGTTTTGCAGGGCCTTCTAGCCTCCTCTAACCCTGTTTGACTCCACCTCCCATCCTTAGCTTTGGGATTCTACCCAAGTGTGATGACTGCAGCAGGGTAACACGATGAACATAGTACAGTTTTAAATGTAGATGTTCGAGTGTATACCCTGCTGCAGTCCAGGTTACCCTCCCTCCATCCCCTCTGACCTAACTAAAACCTTTCAATACCTTAAAATCTGATACAACCTTTGTGGTGTATTTGCTTATAGCTGGAGGGATGTTTTGTTTGTGCTAAGCTTTTATTATTGGTACTATCTACTGACCATCTTTTGGGGGGGGCACCTGACATCTGGGGCAAGAAAAACTGAAGAAAATGGCGTCGGATGCCTCTTATATACCCCTGGCACACTGACGTCAGGGAAGAAGCGACAGCAACCGACGCCGGACCAAGACTTTGGAATTCAGTCCGACTGCGGGGACCGCCTGACGGCATGATAACCCAAGTGTGATGACTGCAGCAGGGTATACACTCGAACATCTACATTTATGGTCGGTACAAAACTGTACTTTTGTGAGTTTCCCATTTATCTGTTGAACCACCTTGTACTATATGTGAAAACTTTTGTAAGAACTTTGTTAGAAAGAAAAAATAAGCTGTTACTGAAGGGACTTCTAAAATCTCCCTTTTCAGAGGCTATTTCTGGGCCAGAAGTCTCAACCCCTCCCAAAGCCTATAAGACAATGGATGTTTCTACTAAGGCTAAATCCTTGCCTTCGTCCCCGGCTGGGGACTCTCACCAACCAAAATCTAAAAAGGCTAAACTTTCGGCTCCGGAGCTGTCTGTCAGACCCAGTGCTTTCGGTGCTCAGAGGCCTTCGGCTCCATTAGTGATTTCGGCTCCGTCCTCTCCTGCAGCCTTCTACATATCGGCACCGAGGGGCTCCTAGGTTCAGACCTTTGCCACTGTATCGGCACCGACCGTTCAGTCGACGCAGACCTTGGCTGCGTCGGCTCCGAGATCTTCCTCGGAACCAAGGCCTTTATTAATGACTCCAGTTTTGTCGGTTCCAGTTTCGGCACCGACAACCACTTCAGCACCGATCCCTGTGTCGGTGCAGACAGTCACATCGGCACCGATGATTTCTTCGGTGCAGACGACAGTAGTTCAGTGTTTCTCGGCACCGTTGTCCTTGGTGCAATCAGTTGAGATGGGCACAGAGTCTGGCTCTTTTGTGGACAGGCCTGTTTCTCCCCCAGTCTCTGTGAGGTCCACTAGAAGTCCGTCTGAACATGACGTGTTGCGTCTTGTGGACCAGGCATTCTTGGCCAGAGGTATTCTACCCCCCAGGAACTATCCTTCCTTGGGAGGTAATCACCCATCTCCAAAGACACCTTCTTATTCTCCTCCTTCATTGCCTTTGAAGTCCATGGGTATAGTACAGTCTTCCCCTTCTGCGGTTCCCTTTATGGATCTCACTAAGGAACCGCAGTTACCTTCATGGCTGGAATGTTTTGCTACGACCCAGGATGTCAGCTGTGATGCGCATAGCTTGCTGCTCCACAGCCATCCAGGGACCCTGAGTCGGCACGCTGAGCCACTTAGGGGTGGAGTGTCCCCTGTCCTTGACATACACTCCTCTCCAGGTGGACCAGCCTTCCAACTGATGGAGAAGGCTTTCGCTGCGGCTGGCCATACCGGAATGTCTATACCTCCGCCCTCCTCTGGTACACTTGTTTCACAAGTCGCATCTAGTGGACACCGGGTGCAAGGGCCTCAGGACATATTCCGTCAAGAATCCCCTTTTCCGTTGTCATCCCCAGCTTCTCCCACTGAGGAGGTCCACCGGAAAAGTTTGTGTAAGAGGAAGCACATGGACTCCACAGAGGAGTCTCTCATCGAAGACACAGATTTCGATGAGGGGGAAGGATCCCCTCGGTCACCCTCTGAGGTATCCTTTGGCAATATCCTTAAAATTCTGAAACAGAGAGGTGACTGGCAGCCCTCTAATCCGACCTCTGAGGAATCTGTGTTCCTGCAGGCTTTTCGTACCTGGCCTCCTACCTCCTGGGTTACTCCACCTGCCAATGAACTTGTCAAGTTCATTGTGCAGCGTGCTTGGAAGGCCCCTGATACTGTTGAAGCTATTCCCCGGAGGCCAGATAAGATCTTGTCCCCTCCTGCTTCAGACCCCCATTGGTCCAAAGGTCTTCCTGTAGATGGTGGTGGCGGCCGCAACAAAAAAGGATATGGCAGAAGAAGAAAGCCAAACTGTCCATCCGCCTAACAGAGAGTCCCAGGCCCTGGACAGAATATTTTTGCTTCAGCGACCTTTGTTATCAGGTCCCTGAATTATATGGCACATTTTACCAGGCTTCAAAGGGATCTGCTTTCTGAGCTCTCTGAAACCTTGGCCTCTCAACTGGCCACCATTGAATCTATATCAAACTCCTCTATGCGATTGATATCTCACGCATCAGAAGGAGCAGCTAGAGCGGCGGGTTCAGCTGCGGTCTTGAGACGACATGCCTGGATGCGCTTGTGCAACTTCGCGGAACCTTTTAAGTCTTCCTTTCTTAATGCCCCCATTGAGCCCTCCTCGTTGTTTGGGCCCAAAGTTAAAAGCACACTGGCCAGATGTGAACAAGATGGTAAGTCTGCCATAGGTGTCTGTTATTCTTCCCCTCAACGTGCTTTCTCCCGAAACCAAAAGTGTGGGAAGATATGGTTCAAGAAATCTCAGGGTCCTTTCTATGACACAGAGGCCGAGTTCTCCCCCGGAGGCAGAGGGGGGAAACTCGCAGGGAAGACGCCTCTTTCGAGGCAGAGGGGGACTGCGTAACCAGGGTTCCAGGGATTCTTTCCCTGGTCAATCCTACCAGCGCTCCTGAAGAGCGGCCCAACTCCTTTGTTCTGGAGGTGGTTGGGGGACGTTTCACCTTGTACCCTTCTGGCTAGCTAACCATCACCACCGATTCTTTGGTACAAAGGATCATAACCAGAGGTTATCATATCCCCTTCGATCTTTGTCCCGTCAAAAAATTTTCCCGACGTTCCACCCAGTCAAAGAGAAGTAGCAGCACTAGAGATACAAAAGCTGCTAAGAAAAATAGTCATCCAAATAGTCCCTCCAGACCAGATAGGATCCGGATTTTACTCGAGACAATTTTTGGTGCCAAAGAAAACCGAGGACTGGAGACCAATTTTGGATCTCAGTGTATTGAACAAGATGTTCTTCGTGTTTCACTGTTGCAGTCATTGCATTTAGGTAATCCTGCTGGCAGGTTGCCCTCAGTCGACCTGAATTCCAAAGTCCTGGGTCCTGCGTCGGCTGCTGTCGCCCCTTCCCTGACGTCAGGTCGTCAGGGGTATAAAAGATGCGGCCGACGCTATTTTCTTCAGTCTTTCTTGCCGCGCGGTGCCCGAAGCAGAAACAGTTCGCAAGTGCCGGTCAGCTGACTCCTGCGATTTTCGTGTTCGAGTTTAAGATCCGAAGTCTTCATTAAAGCTAAGTACCCCGTTGAGGAAACTTTTTTTTCTTGCTCCAGACCGATGTCAGAAAAAGTAAATAATTGTATTTCTTGTGGAAAGCAAATACCTCATAAGGATTTTCCTTCTTACTGTATTCCTTGCCTAGGCCCTGATCACAACGTTTCTGGTTGTCAGTTTTGTGATAGATTTAAGCAACGCACTATTAAGCATCGTTATGATTTTGCTTTAAACTATTTTGGACGCCGGTTTAATTATCCAGAAATGTCGTCGGATAGCCATCCGACTACCGGAGTTCACAAAAAATGCAAAGAAAAGGAGAGAGATAGACAACCGAGGCCCAAAACCGACGACAAAGCTTCTCCTAAGCCAGTCGCCGGTTCGCTAGTTCTCAGTGAGGCGCTTTCGCAGCCCCTGACACCCGCTACTTTAGAGTCGCAGCCCGCTACTGACTCCCACATGGAGTTGGCCATGCCGCTGGAAACTCAAGGTATTGGAGCCTCAGATACTATTCCTTCAGATGGGTCTGGAGCCGCTGAGTAGGCACCGGCTTCTGAGGGTATATTCAAACCTAAACATCTTTAAATTAAACCGACTTCAGCTTCAAAGGCAAAGACTAAAGCACCTTCTAAAGCAAAGAAACAAACTCACGAGCCACGTGGTCAGGCCTCTATGCCCAAAAAACAGATGCTCAAAATGGCCGAAGACTTGATTACCTTAATCAGGGGTTCCCATCCCCCTCCTGATAAGAGGCCTAGGCAAGAGACTGACTATGAATCTTCAGATCAGGTTTCCATTTCTTCTGATTCCTCTTCTGATCAGGAATATTCTCTTCCCCCCTATGAGGATTCTGATGCTGAAGAATCTATACCTTCAGCTTCTCCTCCAGAGGACTATTCTTTTGGGGAAACCTTGCATACCATGAGGGAGCATTTCCACTGGGAGAGCCAAGATTTTTCAGAATCTAAAAAGAGGCTCAGGGATTTTCTTTTACTACCCCAACACAGGCCACTAGCCATTCCACCTGTGTTAGACATTGTAGATGATGTGTTTTCGGAGTCTAGTCTTACCCCTGACTCCTTACCTCCAGCTCCTGTTAAGCCTGACAGATACTACAGGATTCCTGACTCTCATAAATTCCTTTTTAAAAACCCTGCTGCAGACTCAGAAACTATTTCACAGGGTCCCAAAGGTGTTAAGGCTTCCACTGCAAAAAACCCTACCCCCTCTGACAGAGATTCTAGGGCACTGGATAGATAGGGAAAAAAGGTTTACACATCTGCTACCTTGGCTATAAGGGCCTTAAACTGTCAAGTTTCATGTGCTCAAATATCAGCAACATGTCATGGCATTGCTTAAACAGAAAATGTTGTTAAACTCTGAATGTGCAGAAAACAAGGAAATGCAGGATTTATTGCATGCAGCTGAACAAGTTGGAAAGCATACTTTGCAATGTGGTTTTGATTCTTTGGAGGCCTCCTGCAGGGCCGCAGCTACGGGTTCTGTAATTAGGTGGCATGCTTGGTTAAAGGAACAAAATCTGCTTGATCATGTCAAAGTTAAATTATTAGATGCACCTTTACAGCATGATACTTTGATGTTAAGGCAGAAGAGGTGTTAAAGAAAATGGAGGACAAAGCTAAATCTATGCAAACTGTCAAAAAATTTTTAAAAGTACAGCCGCCTAGGTTTAGTGGACACTAGCCAGCAAAGAATTGGTTCTTTCCTGTGTCAGACAGACCTCAGAGGGGCAGATCTAGACGCCCTAGAGGCAGATCCCAGGCACAAGGTTCATACAGGTCAACGCAATGGGGTGCTTCTACCTCCAAAGTTGGAGAAGACGAATCACAACCATACAGGAAACAGTCCCAATGACTTCCCCCTGCCTGCACCAAGCACTTATCTCCTGGCAGCACTCTTAGGGGGAAATTAGCACTTTTTTCTCAAAATTGGCACATCATAACCCAGGACAAGTGGGTTCTAAATATCGTTTCACAGGGCTACAAGTTCCATTTTCATACCCTGCCAAAGGCAAATGGCTGGCCAGATCTGCCAAAAAAATCAATGGGTAGAGGCACAAAAACAAGTGTCATCCCTCATGGACATGGGGGCCATTCAGCAAGTACCAGAGCAAGAGCAGAGATGAGGATTTTACTCAAGACTGTTCTTGGTACCCAGAAAGGACAAGGCCTGGAGGCCAATACTGGACCTATCTATTCTGAACACATTCCTGGATATACCAAAATTCAAGATGTTGACTTTGCAGCAGCTTCTCTCTCCCCATGCTGGGCAAGAACGCTTGGCTTGTGACTTTAGACCTAAAAGAGGCATACCTGCATGTCCCAGTCAGACAAATATGCAGAAGATACCTCAGATTCAAGGCTGGCTCAATGCATTACCAATTCTCTGCACTGCCCTTTGGCTTATCTACTGTGCTCAGGGTCTTTACAAAGTGCCTGGCACCAGTAATTGCATTCTGCAGACAGAGGAATACAAATGTATCCTTACTTGGACGACTGTCTAATTCAAGCAGGGAACAAGGACATTCTTCTACAGCATCTGGAGTTTGTGAAAAGACTTCTAACATGCCTGGGGTACACAGTCAATGAAAAGAAATCAAAGCTTGTACCCTCTCAAGAGATAATATTCCTGGGTGCAAGCTTAAATACAACTGCCCAGATGGCTTATCTCACGCCAGACAAACAAAGGCAACTGACTACCTATTTCAAAGTGTTGGCAACTAAGGCCCAGTTATCTGCAAGAAAAATTCTGCAGGCTTTGGGCTTCATGGCATCCTGCATCCTACTAATTCCATATGCAAGACTGCATATGAGGAAACTTCAGTGGTACCTAAAAAGTGTTTGGATTCAACATTGCCACAACCTGGAAACTATGATTGCTCCCATTCACTGCCTGCAACAGGAGTTTCGATGGTGGGCAAAGGCTTGTCACCAAAACAAGGGACAGCCATTCACATTACCCCCAGCCAGGCAGACACTAACAATGGATGCATTAGATTATGCCTGGGGGGCCCACATGGCAGGAAGATGCATTCAGGGCACATGGACCTCAAACCAAATGCATCTACATATCAATCAAAAAGAGATGCTAGCTGTTCAAAATGCCCTGACAGCCTTCAAGGACCTACTTCATCTGGGACAACTACTGATAGACAGACAACACTACGGTCATGTGGTATATAAACAAGCAGGGGGGCACACATTCTTACCCCCTTTGCAGACTAGCCATGACTTTGTGGGACACAGCATTGACTTACCAAGTACATCTGCAGGCACAATTCCTGCCAGGAAGGAAAAATACTCTGGCAGACTAACTAAGCAGAAACCTCATGGATCCCCACGAGTGGCAGCTGGATCCACAAGTCTTCAGCATGATAACAAGCAAATGGGGATGCCCGGACATAGATCTATTTGCCTCCCCTCACAACTACCAACTAAAAAGATTCTGCACAAGGATTTATCACAAACAAGCATGGAAAGTGGATGCCCTATCCGTTTATGCCTTTCCCCCACTGCCTCTCCTCCCCGAGGTACTCCTAAACATCAGACAGTAGAAGCCAAAGATGATATTGATTGCCCCAGACTGGCCCCGCCAGTACTGGTATCCAATACTAAGGAACTTGTCTCAATGCCCAGCTTGGACCTTACCTCAAATACCTCATCTACTGTCCCAGCAAAACAATCAGATCCTGCACAGCCAACTCAGGACTTTAAACCTGGCAGCATGGCGGATAATGTAGTCATACAAAACACACCTCTCAGTAAAGCTGTGATGGATGTCATTTTGGAAGCCAGAAGGCCTAGTACTAGAAAATCTTATACTGGAAAATGGAAGAGATTCTGTGCTTGGAACCAGACACAAGGAACTGATACAGCTGTGCAAAATATTCCTCAGATTTTGCAATACTTAACTGAGATGCTGGACAAGGGCTTATCTTTTTCATCTATTAAAATTCATGCCTCAGCCATTTCGGCTCATTACAATACAGAGCCACCAATCTTTTCTCATCCCTTATTAAAGCAGTACCTCAGAGGAGCCAAAAATGTAAAGCCTCCAAGGAGATCACCAATGCCTACCTGTGACCTCAACTATGTCTTGGAAAAACTCACCTTGCCTCCTTTTGAGCCAGCTGCTACTGCTGATATAAAGTTTTTATCTTGGAAAACAGCTCTGCTCCTAGCAATAACTTCTGCAAGACTAGTTTCAGAGCTACAGGCACTCATGGCTATGGAACGTTTTATCATTTTTTATCCAGACAGGGTCTCTCTCAGGACAAACCCAACATTTATGCCTAAGGTGGTGTCCAGTGTGGCTCTTAACCAAGCTATTCATCTGTCAACTTTTTATCCAAATCCACAGAACAAGGGGGAGAGAATTCTGCATTCTTTGGACGTACACAGACAGCTTATATTCTACTTGGACCGAACCTAAGTTTTTAGAAAGACAGATCAATTACTAGTGGCATATGCTGCAGGATCACAAGGAAAGACTGTCTCAAAGCAGACTATTTCAAAGTGGGTAGGCCACTGCATTCGTTTCTGCTACTTACACCATGACAAGCCAGTGCCCAAGGGCATTAGGCCACATTCAACCAGAGCTGCAGCCACTTCAGCAGCCTTTCTCAGGGGAGTACCAACCAAGGACATTTTAGAGGCTGCTACTTGGAGCTCTGTTCATACCTTCACACACCATTATCATTTTCCACTCTACTCTAAATCCAGGGCAGGCTTTCCCACTGCAGTTCTGCAGGGCCTCATAGCCGCTCCTAACGCTGTTTAGCTCCAGCCTCCCAACCATAGCTTTGGGACTCTACCCAAATGTAATGACTGCAACAGTGAAACACGAAGAACATAGTACAGTTGTGTACACTTACCATAAATGTAGATGTTAGAGTGTATTCACTGTTGCAGTCCAGGTTACCCACCCGCCATTCTTTGATTTATACAACTTATGTGGTGTATTTGCTTGTAGAGGAAGGTAAAGTTTATATTGGTGCATGTATTTATATATATATATATATATATATATATCTATATATATATGTATGTAAATTTTGGCTACCCTTTTAGGGGGCACCTGACATGTGGGGCAAGAAAAACTAAAGAATATGGCATCGGCCGCATCTTTTATACGCCTGACGACCTGATGTCAAGGAAGGGGTGACAGCAGCCGATGCAGGACCCCGGACTTTGGAATTCAGGCCGACTGAGGGCAACCTGCCAGCAGGATTACCCAAATGTAATGACTGCAACAGTGAATACACTTGAACATCTACGTTTAATGTAAGTGTACACAACTGTACTTTTGTGAGAGTACAAAAATTCCAGATGGTCACTATACAGTCTATCCTTCTGCTTTTGGAAAAAGACGATTGAATGTTCTCTATAGATCTTCAAGATGCGTACTACCACATAAAGTTGGACAGGCCATCACGAAGATTTCTGCGCTTCCGTGCTGGAGCCAGTCACTACCAGTTCAGAGTACTGCCCCTTCTGACTCTCTACAGCCCCCAGAGTGTTCACAAAGTGCATGGCAGTTGTCTCTGCTCACTTGTGACTTCAAGGATTCCAGGTGTTTCCATACCTAAACGACTGGCTCATTTCCGCCCCCACCAGACATCTACTGGAAAAAGCCCTGGCATACTCTCTCCTTGCTGCTCAAAGGCTAGGCATAGCTATAAACTGCAGAAATCCAATCTCACCCCATCTCAGTCGACAGAATTCATAGGGGTTATCTTGGACACAAAAAACTGCAGAGCTGCTATTCCAGAGCACAGAATTTTAAGGATAAAGCAACGACTAATTTCAATCCTTTCAAAGGAAAAATCCACGGTTCACTCGGTCCTACAGCTCTTGGGTTCCATGGCAGCCTCCATTACCATTGTTCCCCTGGCCAGGTTTCACATGAGGCTTCTGCAATGGCTACTGCTCACCCAATGGTATCCTTTTCAGCATCCTCTTTTAGCCATGATTCGAATAACCCACAGGTGCAAACAGGATTTAAATTGGTGGAAGTCACACAATCTCTCTCAATGGTCTCGCCCCCTTTCCCCCCCAACAACCCAAGGCCACAGTGACCACGGATGCCTCTCTGATTGGGGGGGGGGCTATGTCAGGGGCAGACAGTCCAAGGCACTTGGTCTCAACCGGAGGCCCATCTGCATATAAATGTTTTAGAGCTGAGGGCGGTGATTCTGGCGTTGCAAGCATTCCATCCCTTGCCGTCTGGGCCGATTGCGATTCAATCAGACAACATGGCAGTTGTCTGGTACATCAGAAAGCAAGGTGGAACCAAATCTTACCCCCTTTGTCGAGAGGCCATAAGGATATGGCAATGGGCGATGGCTACCAACCGTTTTCTTCTAGCAACGCACATTCCCGAGAGTTCCAACATGATAGCAGACAGACTCAGCAGGTGCATTCTGCAACCTCACGAGTGGACCCTGAATTGCTTGATAGCGGCAGAGATCTTCCACCGCTGGGGCCATCCTTGCTGCGACCTCTTTACATCTCCGGCCAACTACAAATGCAGCAACTACTTTGCCCTGATTCCCCCTTCGGGACAGTCTCCCAGGTATGCTCTAGTCCACGATTGGCCCTTGGGTCTTCTCTATGCATTTCCGCCCTTTCCTCTCATTTCCCAGTTTCTGAAGAAAGCTTTGCAGTTGAAGAGCAAGGTAATCCTCATAGCACCATATTGGCCACGACAGATTTGGTTCCCGTTCCTTTGGCCTCACCTACTAGATCGACCATGGATCTTTCATCCAATCCCGGAGTTGATCTCACACCCACAGAACCTGATTCATCACAGCCTGAAGCTAACGGCTTGGCTACACCAATTCCCTTGATTGCCAGGCAGAATGATCTTTTTTTACCAGTGCATGATATTCTCATTGCTTCTCATAAGTCCTCCACTAGTATTACTTATCTGAGCAAGTGGAAAAGATTTACCTGTTGGCTGAAAGGTAAACAGGTAGACCCCTTTTCAGCACCAGTTCAATAATACTAGACTATCTGGCCGACCTGTTTCAATCGGGTCTGTCAGCCTGTACCATTAGAGTTCATTTGGCTGCAATTTCTAATTTTCATGAGGGTGTCCAAGATTCCTCTCTTATGTCCCATAAATTGTGCAAGACCTTCATAAAAGGTGTGAATCATCTGAAGCCACCTTTTAGAGAACCTATTCAACCATGGGATTCATCACTAGTTCTACAAGCTTTGACAGTGGCACCTTTTGAACCTGCCTCTTCTTGCGACCTCAAGTATTTGTCATGGAAAACCTTGTTTCTGGTCGCTATTACTTCTGCCAGACGTATTTCTAAACTTCAAGCTTTATGTATCAAGAGAGACTTCCCATACTCGGGAATAAACTACCTGTCTATATCAAACAAAGCTACTCATTAGCACTCTTCAAGAAAAATCTGGATGATTGGATGGGAAATAGGAAATTCACCCCGGGAATCACCTCTGTGGCTCTGCTTGACAATGGTACAGGAAAATAATTTTCTTGGGTGGCAAAAGTCAGGGTACCTTTTTGGCTGGGCTTGTATAGGCCCCAGGGCCGATAGCCTAGTACCTACCTTACCTATATTTGATTTTTTTAGAGATAGAGTGTTTCTGAGAAATAATCCGTCATTTGTGCCTAAAGTGATCTCTGAAATGTCCATTAATCAAGCCATTGAATTGCCAGTTTTCTTTCCCAACCATTCAAACAGAGGAGAGTATTGCCTACATACCCTTGATATACACAGGCAAATCCATTTTTACCTCAACAGGACTAAACCTCTTTGTAAATCTGACCAGTTATTCTTTGCCTTTTCTGGATCTAGATTAGGATCGGCTGTTGCTAAAGTCACATTAGCTAAATGGTTGAAGGACTGTGTGACCTTTATTTACACACAACGTAATATCTCGCCTTCTACCATGAAAGCTCATTCAACTAGGTCGGTGGCAACTTCCACTGCCTTCCATGCCAGAGCTTCTTTACATGACATCTGTGCAGCCGCAACTTGGGTACGCCTCATACCTTCATCAATCCTTACAAATTGAATTTGGCCTCCAGGGAAGAGCATCTTTCAGTTCTATGGTGCTCAGGAATGTCCTTCCATGAGAGCCTCCCAGGAATAGAGGTAGCTGGGGACTCTGTCCCATAAATAAGGAATGAACGAGGATTAACAATATCAGATAAAGAAGTTATGTCTTAACATAACGTTCCATCTGTATTGTTGATCCTCGTTCAGTCATTACGACCCTCCCTCCTTCCCCCTCCTGTGGTTTCTAGTGGATCTCACCATCCAGTTCTCTTAGGTTATTTGACCAGAGGTAGCCTCTACCTTCTTTAACTTGCAAACTCAATCTGAGGTAACAGGGAGAGGGGAATTGTGGGTAAGAGTTTAGCTCGAGAGTTTGATGCTGACGCGAGGTTGGAAAATGGCCGGTTCGGTTCCGAGCTTGGAACCGATACCCATACGTAATGACTGAATGAGGATCAACAATACAGATGGAAAGTTATGGTAAGACATAACTTCTTTATTCTTGGCATGCAATACTGGATTTATCTATTTTGAACACTTTCCTGAACATGCCAAAATTCAAAATGCTTACTTTACAACAGCTACTGCCTATGCTGGGCAGAAACGCTTGGTTAGTGACTCTAGACTTAAGAGGCATACCTGCATATCCCAATAAGAGAATCATGCAGAAGATACCTCCGCTTCAAGGCAGGTGGTTTGCATTACCAATTCTCTGCACTGCCCTTTGGCTTATCTACTGCGCCCAGGGTCTTTACAAAGTGCCTGGCTCCAGTTATTGCATTTTGCAGACAGAGGTATACAAATTTATCCTTATCTGGATGACTGTCTCATTCAAGCAGAGGACAAGGACACTCTTCTTCAACATCTGGTGTTTGTAAAAAGGCTTCTAACATGCCTGGGGTACACAATAAACGAAAAGAAATCCCAACTGGTACCCTCTCAAATAATTACATTCCTAGGTGCAAGCTTGAATACAACTGCCCAGATGGCTTACCTTACGCCAGACAAACAAAGGCAACTGACAATATACTTCAAACAAATGGCAACAAAACCAGAGTTATCTGCAAGACATTCTGCAAGCTTTGGGGTTCATGGCATCCTGCAGTCTACTAATTCCATATGCAAGACTGCATATGAGGAAACTTCAATGGTGCCTAAAAAGTGTATGAAGCCAACATTGTCACAGTCTGGAAACAGTGATACCTCTCATTCCCTGCCTACAACAGGAGTTTCTTTGGTGGGCGTAGACATGTCACCAAAACAAGGGACTGTCTTTCACTCTACCCCCTGCCACCCAAACCCTAACTACAGACGCATCAGACTATGCTTGGGGGGCCCACCTGGTGGGGAGGTGCATTCAGGGCAAATGGAGCCCAAACCAAATGCATCTGCATATCAACCAGAAAGAGATGCTAGCTGTTCAGAATGCTCTGACAGCCTTCAAGGACTTCCTTCATCCAGGACAACTTCTGATAAAGACGAACAGCACCACGGTTATGTGGTACATAAACAAGCGGGGGGGGGTACACATTCCTACCCCCTTTGCAGACAAGCCATGACATTGTGGAACACGGCTTTGACTTACCAAATACATATTCAAGCTCAATTCCTGCCAGGAAAACAAAATACTCTGGCAGATGACCTAAGCAGAAATCTTATGGACCCACACAAATGGAAACTGGATCCACAAATCTTCAGCATGTTAGCATGGAAATGGGGGAGCCCAGACATAGATCTATTTGCCTCTCCCCAAAATTATCAGCTGGACAAATTCTGCCCAAGAATTCATCACAAAAAAAGCATGGAAAGTGGACACCCTATCCTTCAGTTGGAAAAACCTATCAGTCTATGCCTTTCCCCATCTGCCTCTTCTCTCCAAGGTCTTACTAAAAGTCAGACAGGAAGAACCAAAAATGATTGTTGTTGCTCCGGACTGGCCTCGACAGCACTGGTACCCACTTGTAAGGAATATGTCTCAACTCCCCCCTTGGTACTTGCCTCAAATACCTCATGTACTGTCTCAGCAGAACAATCAAATTCTGCACACTCGGCTCCAAAATCTGAACCTTGCAGCATGGCTGATCATTTAATTATTCAAACAACACCTCTCAGTAAATCTGTGATGGATGTCATTTTGGAAGCCAGAAGGCCTAGTACTAGAAAATCTTATGCTGTTAAATGGAAGATATTCTGTGCTTGGAACCAAGCGCAAGGAACAGACACAGCAAAGCGCAATATTCATCAGATTTTACAATATTTGACTGAGATGCTTGACAAGGGCCTATCTTTTTCTTCAATAAAAATCCATGCCTCTGCCATCACAGAGCCTTCCCTCTTTTCTCATCCTCTGCTTAAACAGTATCTTAGAGGGACCAAAAATTTAAGGTCTCCCAGAAGATCTCAGACTCCTGCATGGGACCTCAATTTTGTGCTGGAAAAACTCACCCTGCCTTCTTTTGAACCAGCAGCTACTGCGGATATAAAATTTCTATCCTGGAAAACAGCTTTTCTCTTGGCAGTCACTTCAGCAAGAAGGGTTTCAGAACTACAGGCTCTCATGGCTGTGGAGCCTTTCATTACTTTTTACCCAGACAGGGTGTCCCTCATGACCAATCCTTCTTTTATGCCTAAGGTGGTATCCAGTGTGGCTTTTAATCAGACAATTCACCTGCCAACCTTTTACCCAAATCCGCAGAACAAGGGGGAGCGAATCCTGCATTCATTGGACGTACACAGACAACTAAGATTCTACTTGAATAGGACCAAATCTCTTAAAGTCTGAGCAACTGCTGGTAGCATTTGCTGCATGGTCAGAGGGGAAGGCTATATCAAAGCAGACTATTTCTAAGTGGATAAGCCACTGCATTCGTTTCTGCTACCTGCACCATGGTAAACCTGTGCCCAAGGGGATCAGATCTCATTCCACCAGGGCTGCCTGTACCTCAGCAGCTTTTCTCAGAGGGGTTCCAACCAAAGACATTCTAGAGGCTGCTACTTGGAGCTCTGTTCATACCTTCACAAACCATTATCATTTGTGTCTCTTCTCCAAATCCAGGGCAGGCTTTGCCACTGCAGTTCTGCAGGGCCTTATAGCCGCTCCTAATGCTGTTTAGCTCCATCCTCCCATCCATAGCTTTGGGATTCTACCCAAATGTAATGACTGCAACAGTGAAACACGAAGAACATAGTACAGTTGTGTACACTTACCATAAATGTAGATGTTCGAGTGTATTCACTGTTGCAGTCCGGGTTACCCACCCGCCATCCCCCTTTCTATACCTTACCTTTCCTTCACTATACTCAAAAGCCTTTGTGGTGTATTTGCTTTTAGTTGAAGGTAAAATTTATGTTTCTAAAAGTGCATCTATATATTTATTGTTGATTTATATATATATTTTTGCTCCCCATTTGGGGGGCACCTGACATCTGGGGCAAGAAAAACTGAATAAAATGGCGTCAGCTGCATGTTTTATACCACTGACGACCTGACGTCATGGAAGAGGAGACAGCAACCGATGCAGGATCCAAGACTTTGTTATTCAGGCCGACTGAGGGCAACCTGCCAGCAGATTACCCAAATGTAATGACTGCAACAGTGAATACACTCTAACATCTGCATTTATGGTAAGTGTACACAACTGTACTTTGTCCTATATGTTGAACCAGATGAAAATCAGACATAGGCCTATCGTGGTAAGTACACAACTTTCATTTCTATTACTGTGGCCTCTTCCAGTACATCCTCCATGGAAAGTAGATTGTATCCAGATCTCATCTCACCGACCCAGACGGACTCCCCCAGATCAGACAAACCATGACATTAACTGCTTGGTTCCTCCATTTCTAACATTATTCACTGATGCCAGACTTTCCTAATCGGGTGTTCATTTCTTATTGGCCACTACCAAGGTGTACCGTAGCAAATGGAAAATATTTTCTATTTGGGCATCATTCAAAGGTCTTTACCCCTTTTCAGCTCTTGTTCCCTCTATTTTATATTTTTTATCAGAACTTTTTCAGAAAGGGTCTAACTGCTAAACTATCAAAGTGCAGTTGGCAGCCATCTCCAGTTTTTATGTAGGTCAAAACAGCTCTTCTGTCACCTTGTTGGAGATTTCCAAAGCCTTTTTTAAAGGGAACGTTCCTTCTTTGACCCCCCCCCCCAGGTCAGCCATCTAGCTCCTCCTTGGGACATTACTATTGTGTTGCAAGCATTGACCCAACCGCCTTTTTAGCGAGCAACATCAGTGGATTTGAAATTCCTATCTTGGAAAACAATTTTGTATTGGCTTTTACATCATCTAAGTGTATATTAGAGATGCAAGCATTCTTCTGCAGACCTCCTTATTTGTTGTTTCATAAAGATAGGGTTTCATGGGGAATGTATACTACTTTCCTTCATAAGGTGGCATATGAAGCTAATCTAAATCAGTAAATAAATCTTCCTCCATTTTTCTATGCTTTTCTACTCAAAGGTGAACACAGTTCAGTTGCTGGAAGTCCATTGCCAACTCAGGATGTTCTTCATCTCACATTGCTGCAGTCCTTACACTTGGGTAGTCCGCTGTCCTCGGTCGGCCCGAATATCAAAGTATATAAGGCTGACGTCGGTCAAGGCGCATTTGACTGACATCAGGACGTCAGGGTACAAATGCGCATGACCGACGTCATATCCTCAGTCTTTTTTGCCGCATGGTCTGATGCAGAAGCAGTATTGCAAGTGCCGGTTGGCGTTCTGAAATTTTTCGATTTCGGAGTTTCAGACCGAGTCAAAGTTGGCTAAGTACCCGTTGGGAATATTTTAGTTTTTCTTGCCTCAGTGGTTTACCGGATGTCAGAAAAAGTGAATAATTGTATTTCTTGTGGGAAACAGATACCGCATAGAGACTATCATACTTTGTGTATTCCTTGTTTAGGGCCTGAGCACGACGTTGTTGGGTGTCGCTCTTGTGCTAGATTCAATAAGCGCACTATAAAGAAAAGATTAGATTGTGCCAGGTTAGTCTTCGGGAAGCGGTGCAATTATAAAATGCCGTCGGATGCTCCGGCGCCGCTTCTTCAAGAAGCGCAAGGACAAAGCAGTTAAGCCTAGGCTAGAAGAACCGTCCGCGGACGCCGGTTCTTTAGAGGTGTCGGTGGAGCCGGTGGTTCCACCGGAGGTTTCTTTGGGATCCCAGGGAGAGACTTTGTTATTGCAGGATGTGGCCTCTCAGGAGGCAGGTCAGGGTGATGGGGCTTCTCAGGTTACTATACTCCCCTCCCTGCCTAGGGTGGTTAGGCCCTCTCCTTCTGTTTCCAAGGCTTCTCCCAGAGGCAGGCCAGGTTTAGCTTCAGTTGGGGTCCCCCCTGGTTCTTCAGGAACTGTGCCCAAGAAGCATATGCTTAAAATGGCAGAAGATTTGATTACTTTGATTAGGGGTTCTTTGCCCCCTCCTGATAAGAGACCTAGGGTGGAGCCTGAGCTAGGGAGTTTTGAGCAGGCTTCGGATGTTTTAGAGTCTTCGGCTGAAGACTTGCAGGAGTACTCTACTTATTCTGATTCTGATGTGGATGATTCTACTCCTTCTGCTTCTCCTCCTGAGGATTTTTCTTTTTCAGAAACTCTTCATTCCATGAGGGAGCATTTTAAGTGGGAAGGTCAGGACTTCTCTGATTCCAGGAAAAGGCTTAGGGAATTTTTGTTTTTACCCCAGCATAGGCCTTTGGCTATACCTCCTGTTTTGGATGTAGTGGAAGATGTTTTTACAGAGGCTTCTCTTAATCCTGATTCTCTGCCTCCTGCTCCTGTTAAACCAGATAGGTATTACAGGGTGCCTGAAGCTCATAAGTATCTTTTTAAGAGTCCTAGGGCAGACCCAGAAACTGTTAGCCAGGGGCCTAAAGGTGTTAAGGCTTCTGTTGTCAAGAATCCGGTTCCTGCAGATAAAGAGGCCAGGGCCTTGGATAGATGGGGAAAGAAAGTTTATACTTCTTCCACTATAGCTATGAGGGCTTTGAATTGCCAGTTTCACATGTTGAAATATCAAAACTATCTCCTTTCACAATTGAAGTCTAAGGTTGATGCTCTGGCGGAAGGTATTGATTGTAAAGAGTTACAAGATTTAGTACATGTTTCTGAACAGGTGGGTAAGCATTCTTTGCAATGTGGTTTTGATGCTGTACAGGCCTCGTCTAGGGTGGCTGCCACTGGGTCAGTTCTTCGCAGGCACGCCTGGCTGAGGGATCAAAATTTATCTGACCATGTTAAAGCAAGGATTTTAGATGCTCCTTTACAATCTGATGTGTTGTTTGGTTCTCCTGTTGAGGCAGTTTTAAAGAAAATGGAAGACAAGGCTAAGTCTATGCAGACTGTTAAAGATTTTTTACAGGTTCAGCCTCCAAAGTTTAGTAGAAATTGGCCTACTAAGGGGTGGACGCATCCTTCTTATGATTCCCAGTCTAGGGGTAGATCTAGACGTGGCAGGGGCAGAGCTCAGGGCTCTTTCAGGCCTAGAACAGGGAGTTCTCCTGCACAGTCTTGGTGAGGGCAGGGGTCAGTCCTTTCGTAAACAGACCCAATGACCTACCTTTTCAGCTGCCAGAGCCTTCTCGCCTGGCAGCACCTTTGGGAGGAAGGTTGGCACTTTTCAAAGAAAATTGGAGTTTAATTACCCAAGACAGATGGGTATTGGATATCATACACCACGGTTACAGGTTTTATTTCCATACCTTGCCTCCTTTCAAAGGCATGCCAGAAGTTCCTCCTCAACAAAGAATAGAGGCTCACAAGCAAATTTCTCTGTTACTCCAAATAGGGGCCATACAGCCGGTCCCTATGCCAGAAGTGGGCCTAGGATTTTATTCTCGCCTGTTCCTAGTACCAAAGAAGGGGAACACGTGGAGACCAATTTTGGATTTATCTATCCTCAACACTTATCTGGACATTCCCAAGTTCAAAATGTTGACGTTACAACAGCTTTTACCTCTGCTGGGCAAAGATCATTGGATGGTAACTTTGGATCTCAAGGAGGCTTACCTTCATGTTCCTATCAGACTAAGTTGCAGGAAGTATCTGCGTTGAGCTGGGACTTCTCACTATCAGTTCTCTGCATTGCCCTTTGGCTTATCTACTGCCCAGAGTGTTCACGAAAGTTCTGGCTCCAGTGATAGCTTTCTTCAGGCTAAAAGGAATACAGATCTATCCTTATTTGGACGATTGCCTGATTCTGGCTCAAGGAAAGGACGAGCTTCTTCATCATTTGGAATATGTGATAGCAGTGCTAAGATGCCTGGGGTATTCTGTGAGCGAAATAAAGTCCAGTCTAGTACCCTCTCAGGACATGTGCTTTCTGGGTGTAAGACTGAATACAGCATCCCAGATGGCCTTTTGACCCCGGACAAACAAAAGAATCTTTCCCTTTACTTCCATCAACTATCTCATCAGTCCGGGCTGACTGCAAGGACAGTCCTTCAAGCCTTAGGGTTCATGGCATCTTGTATTCTGGTGCTTCCCAATGCCAAACTGCATATGAGGAAGCTGCAATGGTATCTCAAAATGTATGGACACAGCACTGCCAGGATCTGGACACTGTCATTCAAATAATACCTTGCATTCAAAAGGAATTTTTGTGGTGGGCTCAGGAATGTCACCTAAACAAGGGACTCTCTGTGACCCGGCCAGAGGCGAGTCAGATTTTAACGACAGATGCCTCAGACAAAGCTTGGGGAGCTCATCTAAATGGAAAGTGGATACAAGACAAGTGGCCTGCCAGACTACAACATCTACATATCAACTTGAAGGAGATGTTAGCAGTCCAGTTTGCATTAATAGCTTTCAAGGATTTACTTCTTCCAGGGCAGGTGTTGATTCTAACAGACAACACAACTGTCATGTGGTACATCAACAAGCAAGGGGAACACATTCTTATCCTCTATGCAGGCAAGCAATGATTTTGTGGGAGACTGCTCTCAGTTTACAGCTCAATCTTCAGGCAAGGTTTCTGCCGGAGCACAGAACTCCTTAGCAGATGTGTTGAGCAGGCAATTATGGATCCCCACGAGTGGAAATTGGATCCTCATGTATTTCAGAAATTGACAGTGTCATGGGGAACTCCAGACATAGATCTGTTCGCTTCTCCACTAAACCATCAGCTGCCAAAGTTTTGCACGAAAAGGTTTCATCCCACAGCTTGGAGAGTGGATGCTCTTTCCTTCAATTGGAGCAATCTTCATGTGTATGCCTTTCCACCTCTGCCTCTCCTCCCAAAGGTACTTCTAAAGGTCAGACAGGACAAGCCAAGGATGATTTTAATAGCTCCAGATTGGCCTCGACAGCACTGGTACCCATTACTGAGAAGTCTGGTACGGAAGCCTCCATGGCCTTTGCCTTCGATTCCACACCTGTTGTCCCAGGAGGACAGTCGTTTGCTCAATGTCAAACTTCACTCTCTTCACCTAACAGCCTGACATATTCTGTCTTGAACCATAGAGGGTCTCAACTTCCACAACAAGTTTTGAATGTGATTTTGGAAGCTAGAAGGCCTAGTACAAGGAAAGTGTACGCAGATAAATGGAAGAGATTTTTATTTTGGAGTGCAGCAAAGGATTTTGATGTTTCTGAGCCTAATTTAAGTGTGGCTCTTCAATATCTTACTGAGTTACTGGACAAAGGTTTGTCCTTCTCTTCTATTAAGGTTCATGCTGCAGCAATTTCAGCTCACTATGACTGTGACCCACCATTGTTTTCTCATCCTTTGTTCAAGCAATTTCTTAGAGGGGCAAAGAATATAAGACCCCCATGTAGAGCTCCTACTCCTGCTTGGGATCTCAATTTTGTGTTGGAGAAACTCACTCTACAACCTTTTGAACCTGCAGCTACTACTGAGTTGAAATATTTATCATGGAAGACTGCCTTTTTGTTGGCCATTACCTCTGCAAGAAGGGTTTCTGAATTGCAGGCCCTTATGGCGGTTGAGCCTTTCTTAATTTTCCATAAGGATAGGGTATCTTTACGTACTAATCCTTCCTTTATGCCTAAAGTGGTTTCTAGTGTGGCTTTAAACCAAACTATTCATTTGCCTACTTTTTATGCAAATCCCCAAAATAAAGGGGAAAAGATTTTGCACACTTTAGATGTACACAGGCAGTTGCGATATTATTTGGACAGAACTAAAGGGTTCAGGCAGTCTCAGCAGTTATTTGTTTCTTTTGCTTTGAGTTCTCAGGGCAAGCCTGTGTCAAAACAAACTATTTCTAAGTGGATTGGGTTTTGCATTGCTTTCTGTTATTCCCATCATGGCAAGGAGATTCCAGCTGGGATTAGGCCTCATTCCACTAGGGCTACTGCCACTGACAGCTTTTTGAGGGGTGGCAACCAAGGATATTTTGGAGGCAGCTACTTGGAGTTCAGTGCATACTTTCTCTAGGCATTATCACCTACCACTTTACTCTAAATCCAGGGCTGGTTTTGCCACTGCTGTTTTGCAGGGCATTTTGGCAGCTCCTGCTTCCTTATAGTTTGGCCATCCTCCCTTACCTCTGCTTTGGGATTCTACCCAAGTGTAAGGACTGCAGCAATGTGAGATGAAGAACATAGTACAGTTTTGTACCTACCATAAATGTAGATGTTCAAGATCCACATTGCTGCAGTCAATTTACCCTCCCTCCTTCCCTCTGTAGTTAGAGGTGGTTGTGTGGGTTGGGTTGTAAATATTGTGTATATTGTATATATTGTACATATAATTAGTGCAAGGGTGGTTGGTTGTTTGTTTGCTGTCTTTTGGTTTTGACCTTTATTTTTAGGGTCTTCTGACATCTGGGGCAAGAAAAGACTGAGGATATGACGTCGGTCATGCGCATTTGTACCCTGACGTCCTGATGTCAGTCAAATGCGCCTTGACCGACGTCAGCCTTATACTTTGATATTCGGGCCGACCGAGGACAGCGGACTACCCAAGTGTAAGGACTGCAGCAATGTGGATCTTCGAACATCTACATTTATGGTAGGTACAAAACTGTACTTTTTACCTTCACAGAACTAAGCCTTTCATGAAGTCAGATCAACTTTTTGTGACATTCTCCAGACAAAAAGTGGGCAAGGTGTGGTGGCTAAGGTTACTTTGTCTAGATGGTTAACTGACTGCATTACATCTAACCTTAAAGGTCATCCCACAAGGGCTGTGACGACTTGTACAACTTTTGTCAGTAGACTTTGTATTATTATCTGTGCATCTGCTACTTGGCCAAACAGTTCATACATTTGCATCATTTTATAAACTGGATGAGCAATCCAGATCCCATCCATCCTTTGGCTCCACTATTCTTAGGAATGCCCTTCCTTGATATCACCTGGGACTGTATGCTTAGGAATCTGTCCCTCAGTTGAGTCAGGCCGAAGTAGACAACACTGAATACAAAAGTTAATGTACTTACCATAATGAAGGATCTGTGTTGTCTGATTTTTGTCCATTTCAACATCCCTGTCATCTACCCCCTACCAAATTGTCACTAATGACTCCAGGGATCGATCAGCCTTGGCATTCCCTGTCCATACGTAGTAATTTCTGCCAGTTTGTCACAGCCTTTTTCATACCACTTAAAAATGAGCCAAAGTAAAACCTTTTTAATTAGAGTAAGGTTGTTTGTTTTTGATAAATAACTTATCTGATGTAGTAGGGTGGAGACCAGGGAATTGTAGGTAGGGGGAAGAGTTGGAGCCCTGGAACCAAAAAGCTTCAGCATCAGTGCCAAGGTCTGATCCGCCAACCTAAAGTTGAACCAAACGAAAGTCAGACAACATGGATCTGTCATGATGGTGAGTGCTTAACATTTGTTTTTTCACTGTTAATTATTGGCATTATCCTTGACTTTATAAAAACTAAGGGTTATCTTGTGTGGCTGATGACATGATTCTATTCCTGGAATTTAGAATGTATTCAGAAGTCTGAGAGTGGTTTCATTATGAAGCTTTGAGCTGTTTAAATAGTAACAGCCTAGTGGTGAACTTTAATAAAATGAGATGTAACTTCAGAGAGTTGTGTGAATGAGGTCACAGGTTTGCTTGTATTTTAGAAGAGCTGCTTTTCAGTGTTTAATAATAAACAATTTGCTATCTTTTCTTAATTTTTATTGTTTTATCTTTCACATTTCTGCATTGTGTAGCCAGGAAGCTTACTAACTCCTGCAATGTCTGTAACTTTGTGTGTGTGTGTGTGTATATATATATATATATATATATATATATATATATATATATATATATATTGTGTGCTCTATTTTTCTTTTGATGAAGCCAAGTGCTAAGGGTGGAACACCTTCCTGTAGACTGTTCCATATGCATGTGCTTCAGACCTCCCTCTTGTGCAGATCGCAGGAACAAACTTATTCTCAAAGGGTTATTGCTTCCGATCCTTCAAGTGAAAAGCCCAGAAAAGAAAAAGGTAAAAAGAAAAAGAGAGAGGGGGAAAAATAGAGCAGGATTTAAAAAAAAAAAAAAAAGTCTGAGGAAGGTAAAAGCACCAAGGTAGATTCATTCCCGTGTTTGATACCAGGAAAAGATCTTCCTTCCTCTGTTCCAGCCTAACAATTGTCATAGTGGACAAATCTCCAAAGCATCACACCAGCTGAACTTCATCTGATAAGGGACTGCCTCTTCGCTTCATATCTTGGCCTCCTCCTACATTTTCCATTCAGTTTTTCAGGTCCTTCAGGATTGTGTCATAACTGGAGTGGCAATACAAGATGAAGGCTTTCTTAAGAGAATGATATGGGTGTCCTTCCTTCCCCCTCTTGTCTCAGGGGTGGTTTGGAATGGTCATTCCTCTCCCATCTTGGCCACTTACTCAGTCCATGTTTTGGTACTGGAGGTGTGTGAGCTGATACAACACCAGGAGCCTGTTCATTTAGTGCTGACTGGTCTTTATGTCAGACACATTCAATGCAGGGGACCCTCTGTTGAATGGGTGGCAGGGCAATCCTCTTGACACTGGGCCTTTTACACTGTCTTCGGTGCCATTTTGCATGGTTCCCTTTTTGGCGTCTGAGTCTGTAGCCTTCATAGTTTTGGCACCGATCCCCTCTTCAAAGGCCTCTTAGTCCGTTGAGCTCTGTAACTTCATCATTGTCGCTTATGTCTACCTTGGGGATGGGCATGGCTACAGGTGGAGGTTCTTCAGACCCAGATCATCTAAGGTCAGCTTTCAGAGTTATGGGGTGGACAAATACCTTTCCACAGAGAGCATCAATTTAGACTCCATGAGTGTTTGCTCCACCTGTAGATCCCTGACAATGTGTCTCAGCCCCTTCATAATATGTCTGAGGGTCAGAGTTGAGGTGATGGCTGGAAAAAACCTGCTGAGCTGGAAATAGAATACCCTGAGGAGTCTGAGCCCCCTCCCCCAACATCCAAGGAAGAGGGCTTCTACAAGGAGACCTATTGATTCCCCAATGGAATCGATCGCCTCAAACACTAATTCATATGATTGAATGGGTTCTTCCAGTCCTCTCCTGAAGATGCTAGATATGAAATCCTTGACTTGATGTGACAGAAGGGATCTTGGCCTAAAGACCCGCCCTCTCAAAATGAAAAGGTGATAGAGGCCTGTCACTTGGCACCCTCTACTTCTTGATGGTTTTTCCTGCTGGTCACCGTATTGATTTGGCCACTAACAGACCATGGCAGGAGCCTGTTCCTCAGAAGCCATACCTTTAAGGTCAGGAAAAATCCACTCGACTCCCAAGGATAGGCAATTCTGGCCAAGGTCCCCCTTGTAGATTCCTTGATTGCAGCAGCAGCCACAAAGTAAAAGCTGACAGATGAGGCAGCTACTGTCCATCCACTCAACAAGGAATCCAGGTCTGTGGACAGAATGACATAGAAGGCATATGCCTGTAGTACCTTTACACTAAAAGCACTGATCTATGCCATTCACATGAGCCATTTCCAAACAGATCTAGCGGAAGAGGCTTTAGCTTCTGTGAAGAAGCCACCCACACCAGACTCCAGGAAACAACTGCAGACCAGTCTGTACACTGTGTTCAGTATAACTAACCTGTCCTGTGACCAGTGCATAATGCAAACAATGGAGAGGCTGGTTTAGGCATTACAGTGAGATTCCCTGCTAGGCTTTGCCTATATGACTTTGTGGACAACTTCAAGGTGTCCCTCACAAGTACCTCCAGTGATGGAGCAGTGTTATTTTTACCATATGCGAAAGAGAAATTGATGAATTGGGAACAGGAAGGCACATGGCACTGTCTGTCAAATTTGAGACCTCCTCTTAAAGATCATATAGCAATCAGAATGGGTCCATATCACTATGGTTTTGAAAACAATGGCATCAGCCCTTTTGATTCCACTTCAGATAGGGGCAGTTGAAGCAGATGTAGCCCTGTAATTATATGCCAATGTAGAAGTCGAGGAGTTCTACAAAATTAGGGATAGCTGGGTCCCTTTTTGGACAAGCAACCACATCATCCCTGAAAAGTTGCCTAGCTGCTGCTCTATGGACATAGGGGTAATTGGTCACTCCACTTGTCTGTGTGGATGGCCATCACACAGGAACCGTGGGTGAGAAGAATAATATCTAGACACTGTACTATTCCTTTTTCCAACCCTCTGACTTGTTATTTCAGTCACTGTATCTAATGTCCCACCCAATCAGCAAAAAGCATCCAAAAAAGAAATTCATGTTCTGCTTTGATAAGCCATCCAGGAGGTCCCCCCAAGGCCAGAGTAGGTCAGGATAATATTAAAGATTCTTTTTTGTTCCAAAGAAGAAGGAATACTTAGCTACAGTACGCATGTAGGCCTCCAAAGACACTGTTAAGAATGGCCATTGTTCAAGCAATTTTACTGTTATTCCAAGCAAACATTGGATGTGTTCAGTAGACCTTCAAGATACCTACTTCCACATAAAGATAGCCAAGGCTTCCAGTAGATTTCTGTGCTTTTGTCTTGGAGTCTATCATTTCCATTTCAGAGCCCTGCACTTCAGTATTACCACAGTCCTCTGGGTGTTTCACCAAGTGCATGGCAGTAGTCACAGCCCATCTCCAGCTGTGAGAGATTTGGTCGTTTCCATATTTAGACGATTGGCTCTGTCCTACTACAAGATAATATGTACTTGAAGCTGGTGACTGCTTGCTTTAGATCTGCCTGTACTTGGGTATTTCTAATTGCATCACATCGAATCTTCAGTCATCCCATGAAATTCAATTCATAGGATGCCAGCTTTTCATGCCAAAGTTAATAGCATCTCTCCTCTCGGAAAGGATTTGGTGTCTTAAACTGTTGCTTCACCATTCTTCACCACCAGATTTATGTTTTTCAGTTTCTGGGCCTAATGGCTTCCTCCATAGTTATAGTCCAGTTTGCCCACCTTCATGCAAATTCCTCAGTGGCTACTTGGAGCCCAGTGATCTCAGGCCTTGGATCATTCCTCATTTTCAATGATCATTACTCAGCTCTGCAGGGTTCATTTTCAATGGTTGTTACTCAGCTCTGCAGGGTTCACTTAAAAATGGTGTCCGACCTCCTCCAGGACTCATATATAAGAAGACTATTTGTTATGTCACCTTCCTCAACAGTGGTCACCACCAATGTCTTCTCACTCGGGTGAGGGACATTTTCAGCAGAGGATGGTTCATGGAATTTGGAATCGACAAGAGGCCAGTCTTCATGAGTGTTCTAGAGATGAGCAGTCCTCCTTGCACTTCAGGAATTTCAAGACCTCTTGCTCGCAGAGGTGATTTTTATCTAAATGGACAGTATGTCTGTGGTATGGGATTTCCACAAGCAAGTTGGAACCAGATCCATACTCCCTATGAGGAGAAGCCATGAGACTGTGGCAGCGGATGATCGCTTGGTATCCCTTTTTGATACCAACACACATTCTTGGGAAGACCAAATACAGATGAATTTTGATTCACGAGTGGTCTCTCAATCTAGCAGCAGTTTAACTGATTTTCAACTGCTGGGGCTAGCTTTACCACAACCTTACCACAACCTTTTTGCTTCTCCAGACATCAAAAGCATCTGATTTTTTACACTTATCCCTTCAAAGGTATTTCCTCTGAGAGATGCTCTAGTTGGGCAGTGGCCTACCAGAATTTTTATGCCTTCCCTCATGGCCAAGTTCTTACAGAAAGTTGCAAGATGCAAAGTCACCTTTGTCCTTAGGGCTTCCTACTGACCTTGCCAAATTTGTTTCTGCTTGTTAAGGCCTCACCTCAAGAAGCCCCTGTAATTTCTATATTCCTGGCAGGATTTCTCCCACTGGATTGCTTCACCAAGGCTTGCACAACCTCAAGTTAACTGCATGGTTTCTCCACTTCCCTTAATGGCAAAGCATCTGTCCTTACCTCAAGATGTCATTCATAGATGTCTGTTTCCCAGAAAGAATCTACTTGCAGGATTTACAGCAGTAAACGGAAGTACTTCTTTATTTGGTCAGCTGCGCAGAACAATGATTCATGGAAACCATTCATACCAGACATTCTTCAGTTCTTTAGCTCTTGCATGAATTGGGTTCTAGTCATTCCACTGTTAAGGTCCATATCCAACTACCTTAATGGAACTGACTCCTGTGTTTCTTACACTGAACATGGCGAGCCAGCAATTGAACCTGAATGACAAACTCAGAACATGCAATATTTCTAATCTATCGGGAGACTTATTGAACCCGCTTTTAGATCTAAATTTGAGTAATGTAGCTGCTTCCACAGTTGTTGCATCGGTTCCTGATCATATTTTTAATTGTATATTTCGGGAAGTGGAGAATGCAGCTTACCGGCTCAAGAGACTGCAGTGGCAACGCTTCCATATGGAAGCGTGCTTGCACCATCAAATTCTACCTCGAGGTATGCGAGTGAAGTGTTTACCCTCCTATGGGAACACTTATCCGGATCTCCTCGCAAAATGACAAATTATAAATCTTGAAACAAGTCGAAAATACATGAACTTGCTGATAGAATTTTTCAAGCCGGAAGAGGAAAGGATGGCAGCGATTATATCAACTAAGCAGACTGAATTGGAAAGCTTAGAGCTGCATGACTCACATCTGAATAGTCTAGAACAACTACAGATTAACTTGAATGCTTATGAAGCGAAGCTAAGACAGCAGAAGGTTAAAAAGCTAGCCCGTGACCATTAGGATTTTGTGAGAGGCCATATCTTTGAATGGCCGAGAGAGGAATTCAATAATAAGGGGCCAGGGAGCTCTACCACCACATAAGGAGAAGATACCTTTTTCTAGACCTAATGGAGAAGATGTGATTACTCATGTCAGTTTAACTGATCTGGAACCTTCCATTCATAACCCTGTTATTCTTAACTCATCAGCACCGACCTCCAATTTTGTAATATCTGAAACAGATTCAAGAGAAGCATCTAGTAGTAAAGCCACTATGGCTGCAGAAACCGGCAACAGGAATGCTCTCCTAGCCCCCAATCTAGCAACTAGACCGAAAGAAGGGGCAATGCATGCACCGATAAATTGGCCCTTGCCGTTTTTTTCCAAATTCAACCATCACAGGACTCAGAGAACACAGAGTCAAGAACGGTAAAGGAAGAAGCTCACACTTTAATTGGATCTGAACCAAGTTTAGTAGTGAATCTTTCTAATAAGAGTTTAAGCCCTGATATGATTTCCTTGTTAGACAAGGGCCTGAGTTTTATTCCAGCCTTACCGTCTGATATTAGTGAATTTGTGCTGGATATCAGAATGTTTTGCAGGAACCTTGCATTAAAATGTATTTTTGGACAAGCTAATGACAGTAGACGGCTACCTTATACAAAATTGAGTAGCTTTGTTCCCCCTAATCCTCCACCAGTGGAGATGTTCTTGAGATTATGTGAAGATGAAATCTCCAAACTAAGGGGTAATACAACCAAAGGACAAGGACGTTTCTTCAATTTAACTACTAATGAGAATGAAATGCTGAAGCAGCTAAAGGAGACAGCTTGGTCATCAAGCCTGCTGATAAGGGAGGATGTATAGTAGTGATGGAAGCCGTATGGTACAGGCATAAAATGCTCTCTATGCTGGATGATGAAAGCATGTATAAGAGATTAAGTTGCAGTGAAGCTACGACTAAGATAGATCGTTTTCGTAGCCATCTATATGATCTATTGATAGAGGCAAATATCTCACAAGAACTATGAGTTCTTTGATTGCCCTAAACCTATGTTTCCATATATCAGCGGACTCCCCAAAATTCACAAGGATTCAGTTGACCCACCCCTACGTCCCATAGTTTCTGGTAGGAGGTGGGTAACTGAACTTGTTTCCATGTACGTGGAGAATGAATTAAAGAAGGCCCTGCCACTAGCAGGAACTATATTGAAGGACTCAAGAGATTCTCCTTTTTAGTTACTAAGGACCTCAAGAAATATGAAGATTTGTTACTAGTGACAATGGACATCAAGAGTTTGTTTACGGTGATTCCGAATGACTATGGTCTACAGGCAATAAGATCTTTCCTAGCAAGGAACAGTATGGAAGTAGAACCAATATGTTCCTTGCTGGAACTTGTATTGGAAAATAACTTCTTTATGTATGGGGATTCTTTCTATTTGCAGACATGGGGTGTGGCTATGGTCACCCCATGTGCAAATAGTTACTCTAATTTGGTTCTGGCTGAGTAGGAACATAATGAACTGATACCCAGCACTTGGAAACAATATCTAGTGTACTACGGTTGTTTTGTGGATGATGTCTTTAGCCTTTGGAGAGGCAGCTCTACACAGTTGGACCTTTTTGTCACCTTTATCAACGAGAGCACTGATTTTCTAGAGTTTGTGGTTAAACATTCTTCGGAGACCATAGAATTTCTGGATGTAAAGATTCATCTGCATCCTGATAGAGGTATCAGTACAGGAATTCATAAAAAAGAAACCTGGAGAAATCATCTGCATAGGGGGAGTATGCACCCGGGGCATATTTTTTATAACATCTTTGAGAATCAGATCTTAAGAACCTCAAGATTATGTACTGAGAATGAAGACTTTGTAGCAGAACAGAGAAATATTTAGATGCATTTAAGTAAAAGATCCTATAAAAGAAAGAATCTAAGATTGAAGCATGATCCACAGGAATTAAGGAGAGGAAAGGGACGTCCCTACTTCTCTGAACTCACATCGAGTCATCATGAGAGCCTGGATCCTAAAACTCAATCACAGCAACTTAAATGTTTGTTAACATACACTGCTGACAATAAGCAATTATGTGAAGTTATTAGTAAGTTTTGGCCGGTATTGACAACTGATGACAAAATAAGAGACATTGTAGGTGAACAGCCCAGATTCCTATACAAGAATAAGAAGAATTTGAAACGTCTCATTTGCAACAAAGATGGATTTGAAAGAAATAGGCCCAATTCTAATAGAAAGGGCACTTTCAAGTGCTTAAGATGCAAAGCTTGCAACTCCATTGACAGCTCCAATGTTTTTGTGCATCCATACTCCAGGCAACAGTACAATTTTAATGTCTGTGCTGATTGTACTAGTTCCCACATCATATACTTATCAACTTGCTGCCAATGTAGTGCTTTCTATGTTGGCAAAACAGATCAACGTCTTAAGGAACTTATCCTCAGACATTTGATGGATATCAAACAGAAAGATCCCAATACTGTCTTAGCAGCCCACATAGCACAGTATCCTTCTCATTACTTTGTATTTAAGGCCATAGAGGCAGTCTGTCAGACCACAAGAGGAGGTGATGTTCATAATTGCACAGAGCTAAGGGAAACATGCTGGATAATTAATTTAAGAGCAAACAGATCACCAGGCTTGAATACTATTGTGCCATTAAAACCTGCGCTTAAGAATAGAAGGAATATGATTAGCAAGTTTACTTGAATGTTGCTTCATTCATATAATGTATTCACATCCATAGCTATTAGTTTTCTCATATACAATCCTATAGTGAGATTTGCCAGATGTTCATCGTGCATACAGCTGCAGTAATCACAGATGGGTTCTCTGCCTTCAGGCGGGTCCTCGGTCGGCCGAATTCCAAAGTCTAGGTCCGGCGTCGGTTGTTGTCGCTTTCTCTCCTGACGTCAGTGAGGCAGGGCTATATAAGACACAGCCGACGCCATTTTCTTCAGATTTTTTTGCCGCGCGGTGCCCGAAGCAGAAGCAGTTCGCAAGTGCCGGTCGGCCAGCTCCTGAATTTACGAAAAATTGGAAACCGAAGTCTTCATTAAAGCTAAGTACCCAGTTGGGGAAACTTTTCTTGCCTCAGACCGATGTCAGATAAAGTTAACAATTGTATTTCTTGTGGGAAGCAAATACCGCATAAGGATTTCCATTCCCTCTGCATACCTTGTTTAGGCCCAGACCACGACGTCTTGGGCTGTCGCTTTTGCGCTACTTTCAATAAACGCACTATTAAGCGTCGGGCGGAGTTCGCCCAACACTTTTTTGGTAAAGCCTTTGATTATAAAATGTTGTCGGAGACTCCCAACTACTGTTTTGTCCAAAAAACGTAAGGACAAGGACCGACACGCGAGGTCCGTGGTCCCCACCGACACCACGCCAAAACCGGCTACACGTGGTCCGGTTCTTAGCGAGACGCCTATGCAGTCCCTGACTACCGACGACACTTCTTTGGTGGTGTCTTCTGTAACCGAGACCGCAGGTACCTCGGCCCAGACCCAGACTACAACCACCGAAGCCACAGTGAGCGTTGAGCCTCCTAATGTGGACAGGTCCACTTCCACCCATGGTGTCTTTAGACCCTCTTATTCCTTTTCCAAGTCCAAATCAGCTAGGCATCCCAAGAGGCCTGTTGCACAGGGCCCATCTCCAGGCCCCATGCCTAAAAAGCAGATGCTTAAAATGGCTGAGGATTTAATTACTCTTATCAGGGGTTCCCAACCCCCTCCAGACAAGAGACCCAGAGTGGAGGAAGATTCTCCCTCTTCTGATCAGGGCTCCATTTTTTCAGAACATTCTGATGTAGAGGAACACTCTTACTCCCCTTTTGAAGATTCTGATGCAGAGCAGTCCATTCCTTTTGTATCTATTCCTGAGGATTTTTCTTTTTGGGAAACCTTGCACACCTTGAGGGAACACTTCCATTGGGAAGGCCAAGACTTTTCTGATTCCAAGAAAAGACTTAGGGAATTTCTTTTGTTACCTCAACACAGACCTCTGGAGATACCTCCTGTTTTGGACATACTTGATGATGTTTATTCGGAGGCTTGCCTTAATCCGGATTCCCTGCCTCCTGCCCCAGTCAAGCCTGATAGGTACTACAGAGTTCCTAACTCTCACCAATTTCTTTACAAAAGCCATAATGCTGACCCTGAAACCATTTCTCAAGGCCCCAAGGGAATGAAGGCCTCTACTGCTAAGAATCCACTACCTTCCGAAAGAGAGTCAAGATCCTTAGAAAGGTGGGGGAAAAAGGTATATACCTCGGCCACCCTAGCCATGAGGGCCTTAAATTGTCAGTTTCATATGCTTAAATATCAGCAGTTTCTGTTATCACAATTAAGAAATAAAATGTCTCAACCAGAACAACCAGACTTGAAGGAGTTGCAGGATATGATGCATAGTGCAGAACAAGTGGGTAAACACACCTTACAATGTGGCTATGATGCCCTAGAGGCCTCAAGTAGAGCTGCTGTTACAGGATCAGTCATTCGTAGACATGCCTGGCTTAGGGAAAAATCTTGCCTGATCATGTGAAAGCTAAACTATTAGATGCTCCTTTACAAAAGGATGTGTTATTTGGTACTAATGCTGAGGAGATACTACGGAAAATGGAAGAAAAAGCCAAATCTATGCAAACTGTCAAAGCTTTTCTACAGGTTCAACCACCACATTTTAGCAGAAATTGGCCTTCTAAAAACTGGTCCTTTCCAGCCACTGACAAGCCCCAAAGAGGTAGATACAGGCGCACAAGGGGCAGAGGACAATCACAAGGATCATATAGAGGCAGACAATGGCAAACTCCAGCACCAAGAGGTGGCGAAGACAGTGCACAACAATACAGGAAACAAACCCAATGACTCCCTCCTTTCCATGCCAAGCAAGTCTCAGCTGGTAGCACCCTTGGGAGGAAAACTGGCATTATTTACAAGAAATTGGCATATTGTCACAACAGACAAATGGATCCTGGACGTTATAAACAGAGGCTACAGATTTCATTTTCACACTCTCCCAAAAATGAGAGACATGCCAAACCTGCCACACAATCAAAGGGCAGAGGCACAACTACAAATTTCAAAGCTCATAGACATGAAAGCTATTCAAGAGGTACCTATTCACGAGCAAGGTCAAGGTTTTTACTCCAGGCTATTTCTGGTACCAAGGAAAGGATCCGACTGGAGACCCATTTTGGACTTATCCATCCTAAACACATTTTTACTCGTACCAAAATTCAAGATGCTCACATTACAGCAGCTTCTTCCCATGCTGGGCATATTGGACCTCAAGGAGGCATACCTGCATGTCCCAATCAGACAAAGCTGCAGAAGATACCTCAGATTTCTTGCAGGTTCAATACACTATCTCTGCATTGCCCTTTGGCTTATCTACTGCGCCCAGAGTATTCACGAAATGCCTGGCATCAGTAATTGCCTACTGCAGACTTCAAGGGATACAAATTTACCCTTATTTGGACGACTGACTGATCCAAGTGGACAGCAAGCACATACTTCTGGAGCATCTGGCTTATGTAACACGGTTACTGCAGTCTCTGGGATACACAGTCAACAAAGAGAAATCCAGGCTAACACCATCTCAGAAAATAACTTTCCTGGGTGCCAACTTGGACACAAACACCCAGATGGCCTATCTTACACCAGAAAAACAGGGGCAACTAACTCAATACTTCAAAATACTAGCAAATTGTACCAGGCTTACTGCAAGGAAAATCCTGCAGGCTCTGGGATTCATGGCATCTTGCATTCTTTTAATCCCATGTGCAAAGTTGCATATGAGGAAACTTCAATGGTACTTAAAAAACCTTTGGTCTCAGCACAGCCACAGTTTGGAAACAATAATACCAATAATTCCATGTTTGCAAAAGGAATTTCTATGGTGGGCCCAAGCATGTCAAACAAACACAGGTCTCCCATTCTGCAAGCCTCAAGCAAATCAAGTCATCACAACAGACGCCTCAGATTACGCCTGGGGGGCGCACATGACAGACAGATGCATTCAGGGCAAATGGTCCCAAAAGGAAAAGCACCTTCACATCAATCAAAAAGAAATGCTAGCAGTGATAAATGCAGTTACAGCTTTCAAGGACTCCCTGCATCCAGGACAATTACTGATAAGAACAGACAATACCACAGTAATGTGGTACATAAACAAACAAGGAGGAACACATTCATACCCCCTGTGCAGACTAGCCATGACACTTTGGAACTTGGCTCTGGAATGGCAAATTGAACTTCAAGCACAGTACTTGCCAGGTTTGGAAAACATGCTGGCAGACAATCTAAGCAGAAATATGACAGATCCACACGAATGGAATTTGCATCCTCAAGTGTTTACAAAGATAATCCAAGTGTGGGGGAGGCCAGACATAGATCTCTTCGCCTCCCACAGGAATCGTCAGTTGGAAAAGTTTTGTTCAAGGGCCTTTCATCCAAAGGCCTGGAGAGTGGACGCCCTTTCATTAGTTGGACAGCATGGACAGTGTACGCTTTCCCACCTCTGCCTCTTCTGCCCAAGGTGCTCTTGAAAGCTAGAGCAGACAGACCGAAGATGATACTGATTCCTCCAGACTGGCCAAGACAACACTGGTACCCACTCCTGAGGAGCCTAACACATACTCCTCCCTGGTCCCTACCTCTAATGCCTCTTCTGCTGACTCAGCACAGCTACAAAACTCTTCACAGTCAGCTGAAAACACTCAATCTCGCAGCACAGAAAATTCCTTAACACCACAACAGACTCTACTCCCCAAAGAGGTGCAGGATGTCATTTTGGAGGCCAGAAGGCCATCTACTAGAAAGGCTTACTCCGCAAAATGGAAACGGTTTTGCTCTTGGAATGAGAAAAAAGGCCAGGACCCTAGAAAACTGAATTTGCCTCAGGTATTACAGTATCTAGCTGAGCTGCTGAACAGTGGACTTTCATTTTCCTCCATAAAAATCCATACCTCAGCCATTTCTGCAGAATTCAACACAGATCCACCCTTATTTTCTCACCCACTCTTAAGACAGTTCCTCAGAGGGGCTAAGAATATAAGACCACCAAGGAAACAACCAATTCCAGCCTGGGATCTTAATTACATTCTAGAAAAATTAACATTGCCTCCCTTTGAACCAGCTGCCTCAACAGATTTACAATATTTGTTCTGAAAAGCAGCTTTCCTTCTGGCCATTACCTCAGCTCGTAGGGTTTTGGAACTACAAGCCCTCATGGCTGTGCAGCCCTTTCTCATCTTCCATCAGGACAGGGTTTCCCTTCGAACCAATCCATCATTTATGCCTAAAGTGGTATCCAGGGTAGCTTTAAATCAAGCCATACACTTACCTACCTTTTACCCCAATCCTCAAAACAAAGGGGAAAGGCTGCTACACTCCTTAGACATCCATAGACAGCTACGTTATTATTTGGACAGAACGAAGCCTTTCAGGAAATCAGAACAACTTTTTGTGTCCTATGCTGTAGGAGCTCAAGGGAAGCCAGTTACCAAACAAACAATTTCAAAATGGATAGGCCACTGCATACGGTTTTGTTACTCCTATCATGGAAAATCTGTCCCTAAGGCATCAGATCCCACTCCACCAGGGCCATAGCTACCTCTACAGCCTTCCTCAGAGGAGTTCCTACCAAAGATATTTTGGAGGCAGCCACTTGGAGTTCTGTGCATACCTTCACAAAACACTACCACCTGCCTTTATATTCCAAAACTAGAGCAGGCTTTGCCACTGCTGTGTTGCAGGGCATTCTGGCTCATCCCAGTTCCACCTAGTGCCTACCACCCTGTGCGTAGCTTTGGGATTCCACCCATCTGTGATTACTGCAGCTGTATGCACGATGAACATAGAACAGTTTTGTACCTACCATAAATGTAGATGTTCGAGTGCTAATACAGCTGCAGTACAGTTTCCCCTCCCTCCTTCCCCTCTTGGTAAAGGCCTAGGGCCTAACCCCTCTTCATACAACCTGATTGGGTTATCCTTCTATGGTATATTTGCTTGCAACTTCTGATTTTTGGTTATATTGCATTTCATGTATATAATTATAATTTATGTATTGCCTTCCTTCTGGGGGCACCTGACATCTGGGGCAAGAAAGACTGAAGAAAATGGCGTCGGCTGTGTCTTATATACCCCTGCCTCACTGACGTCAGGAGAGAAAGCGACAACAACCGACGCCGGACCTAGACTTTGGAATTCGGCCGACCGAGGACCCGTCTGACAGCAGAGAACCCATCTGTGATTACTGCAGCTGTATTAGCACTCGAACATCTACATTTATGGTAGGTACAAAACTGTACTATTTCCAACCAGCCAGGTAGGGACAAAAAAAAAAAAAAAAAGGTCTTTCACGGCAAGTGAAGACCACAAAAAAAAAAGGGGGGGGGGTCTTTAATGCGGAACAGAGTTCCACATTAAAGAACAGTAGCTCTGCACTAAGCACTGAGCTTCTCATGTTTAATGCATTGCAGTTCCGCATTCAACACAAGTAGCTCCGTGTTTAACTATTTTTGATTGGCCCATATACCGGCATACGGGCCAATTAAAAATCGTTAAACACGGAGCTACTTCTTTTTAATGCGGAACACAAGAAGCTCCGTGTTTAGCGATTTTTGATTGGCCCGTATGCCAGGTATACGGGATAATCAAAAAAAAAAACAAAGCGGAGGCTGGCCGGGATTTAAACCGGCAGGGCGGGACTCGGGATCAGGCTGCTGATCTCTGGACAGTCTCGCCCAAATAGGGACGTCTGGCAACCCTGGCTATAGTAAAGAGAAGCACTGCCCCTTTAATTACAATGAAGGAAATTATACCTCTCTGCTAGCTGGCCTCCTTTTGGTTTGCAAGGGAGTGTCAGAGAACTAAATGAGGAATGGATGTGATGCCTTATAAATACAAAAGCTGAACAGTCCTTTTTATACGATCTGAGGATGGCTTATTTGCCGGAAGCGCTTATCGGAAGACTGAGGACTGCTTATTTTATGTTATATTCTTTTCTTTAAAGTTTTGATTTTACTATTATGTTTTACTGCCGTGGTGGACATCAGGAGTTTTTAGTAGTGACTCCTGTGTCATAGCTTTTCAAAGCTGTGTTAGACCTTCTTAAAAGGGACTTTTCTTCCATGTCCTCCAATAAAAGAACTAGGTGATGTTCTTCGTGTTTCACTGTTGCAGTCATTGCATTTGGGTAATCTGCTGGCAGGTTGCCCTCAGTCGGCCTGAATAACAAAGTCTTGTGTCCTGCGTCGGTTGCTGTCTCCTCTTCCATGACGTCAGGTCGTCAGGGGTATAAAACATGCAGCCAATGCCATTTTAATCTGTCTTTCTTGCCGCGCGGTGCCCAAAGCAGAAGTAGTTCGCAAGTGCCGGTCGGCCGACTCCTGAAATTTTCGTTTTCGAGTTTCAGAACCGAAGTCTTCAAATTAAAGCTAAGTACCCCGTTGGGAAAACTTTTTCTTGCTCCTTACCGATGTCAGTAAAAATTAATAATTGCATTACTTGTGGGAAGCAAATACCTCGGAGTTCACAAAAAATGCAACGAAAAAAACAGGCCGTCGAGGTCCAAAACCGACGACGAAGCTTCTCCTGAGCCAGTCAGCGGTACATAGTGAGGTGCTTTCGCAGCCCCTGATACCTGCTACTTAGTATTGAACCCACGGATGTCTCTCCCTTGGATGGGTCTGGAGCCGCTGAGCAGGCACCGGCTTCTGAGGGTGTTTTCAGGCCTCAACATTTTTATATTAAACCGACGCCAGCAACAAAACAAGGTCAAAAACAACTTCTATGTCTAAAAATACGATGCATGAGCCATGTGCTCAGGCCCCTATGCCTAAAAAACAGATGATCAAAGTGGCTGAGGATTTAATTACCTTGATCAGGGGTTCCCAACCTCCCCCTGCTAAGAGGCCTAGGCAAGGCACTGATTATGAATCTTCAGATCAGGTTTCCATTTCTTCTGATTCCTCTTCTGATCAGGAATTTTCTATTCTACCTTATGAGGATTCTGATGCAGAGGAATCCATCCCATCTGCATCTCCTCCTGAGGGTTACTCTTTTGGAGAGACTTTGCATACTTTAAGGGAACATGTTCACTGGGAGAGTCCGGACTTCTCTGAATCAGAAAAGAGGCTTAGGGATTTCCTTCTTCCTCAGCATAGGCCTTTGGCAATGCCTTTTCTATTAGACATTGTTGATGATGTGTTCTCAGAATCAAGCATGGCTCCTGATTCCCTGCCTCCAGCTCCAAGTAAGCCAGACAGATATTACAGGGTTCCTGACTCACACAAATTTATTTTCAAAAATCCTGCTGCTGATCCTGAGACTATTTCTCATGGTCCCAAGGGTATTAAGGCTTCTACAGCCAAAAATCCTACCCCTTGAGATTCCAGGGCGCTGGATAGATGGGGTAAGAAGGTTTATATGTCTGCAACCTTGGCAATCGGGGCTTTAAACTGCCAGTTTCATATGCTTAAATGTCAACAGCATGTTATGGGCTTACTGAAACAGAAAATGATGTTGATTTCTGACTGTGTGGAAAATAGAGTTGCAGAATTTATTGCATTCAGCAGAACAGGTTAGAAAGCATACTTTGCAATGTGGATTTGATTCCTTGGAGGCCTCTTGTAGGGCCGTTGTTACTGGATCTTTGATTAGAAGGCATGCTTGGCTCAAGGAGCAAAATCTGCCTGATCATGTTAAAGCTAAATTGTTGGATGCCCCTTTGCAGCATGATACTCTCTTTGGTAATAAGGCAAAAGAGGTTTTAAAGAAAATGGAAGACAAAGCTAAATCTATGCAAACTGTAAAAGATTTCTTGCAAGTGCAGCCACCCAGGTTCAGTAGGCACTGGCCTACTAAAAATTGGTCCTTTCCTGTGTCCAACAGAGCCACTCAGGGCAAACCTAGGCGCTCAAAAGGCTCCAAATATCACTCACAGGGATGTTCATCATGTGACACTGCTGCAGTCGTTACACTTGGGTTATCCTGCCGTCAGGCAGTTCCCCAGTCGGCCTGAGTTCCAAAGTCTTGGTCCAGCGTCGGTTGCTGTCGCTTCTTCTCTGACTGCGACAGGGGTATACAAGATGCAGCCGACGCCATTTTCTTCAGTCTTTCTTGCCGCGTGGTGCCTGAAGCAGAGGCAGTTCGCCAGTGCCGGTCGGCCGACACCTGAGATTTTCATTCCGAATCCAGAACCGAAGTATTCTAAAAAGCTAAGTACCCCGTTGGGGAAACTTTTTCTTGCCTCAGACCGATGTCAGTAAAAGTTAATAATTGTATTTCTTGTGGGAAGCAAATACCTCATAAGGATTTCCACTCCTACTGTATCCCATGCCTAGGCCCAGACCACGACGTCACTGGTTGTCGGTTTTGTGCTAGGTTTAACAAGTGCACTATTAAACGGTTTGATTTTGCCTGACATTATTTTGGCAGAAAATTTAATTACACCACGCTGTCGGAACTACCGACGACCGGAATTCATAAGAAGCGCAGGGACAAGGACAGGCATCCGAGGCCCAAGACTGACGACGAGGCCTCTTCTAGGCCGGTCGCCGGTTTTCAGCGAGGTGCCTACGCGCAGCCCCTGACGACCGCTTCAATAGAACCACAGACTGCCTCCGACTCCCACGTGGAGCTGGCTGGGCCTTCGGACATTCTTGGTATTCAGATTACCAAACTTAATCCTACAGAGGGAACCGAAGTAGCTGAACAAATCCACAGCTTCAGAGGGTGTTTTCAGACCTACCCAGTTTACTATTAAACACTCTGTTAAGTCTTAGCCTCCCTTAAAAGCAAAGAAACAGCAGCAATCTCCAGGGCAGGCTTCCATGCCTAAGAAACAAATGCTAAAAATGGCCGAAGACCTAATCACCCTGATCAGAGGGTCCCAACCCCCTCCAGATAAAAGGCCCAGACAAGATGCAGACTATGAATCTTCAGACCAGGTGTCCATTTTTTCTGACTCATCCTCAGACCTAGGGTATTCCTTACCCCTTTATGAGGATTCTGATGGCTGAGGAATCAATTCCATCAGCCTCCCCCCTGAGGACTACTCCTTTGGGGAGACCTTACATACCATGAGGGAGCATTTCCACTGGGAAGGCCAGGATTACTCTGAATCCAAGAAAAGGCTCAGAGACTTCCTTTTATTGTTTCAACACAGACCCATTGCTATTTCGCCAATGTTAGATATTGTGGATGATGTATACACTGAATCCAGCTTAAACCCTGACTCCTTACCAACAGCCCCAGTTAAGCCAGATAGATATTACAGTGTCCCTGACTCTCACAAATTTCTATACAAAAGCCCTGTTGCTGACCCTGAAACTATTTCTCAGGGACCCAAAGGGATTAAGGCCTCGTCAGCTAAAAACCCAGTCCCCTCTGACAGAGATTCCAGAGCATTAGACAGATGGGGCAAGAAAATTTATACATCTGCAACTTTAGCCGTGAGAGCCTTGAATTGCCAGTTTCACATGCTAAAATATCATCAATTTTTAATGTCTCAGTTGAAACAAAAGATGCTTCCAGATTCTGATCCTCCTAATTTGAAAGAAATGCAGGATTTATTGCATGCAGCTGAACAAGTGGGAAAACATACTTTGCAATGTGGTTTTGATTCCTTAGAGGCCTCCTGTAGAGCAGCAGTTTCAGGCTCTGTCATTAGAAGGCATGCTTGGTTAAAAGAACATACGCTACCAGATCATGTTAAGGCCAAATTACTGGATGCACCTTTGCAGCATGATGTGTTGTTTGGAGTTAAGGCAGAGGAGGTATTAAAAAAGATGGAAGATAAGGCAAAATCTATGCAAACGATCAAAGATTTCTTACTGGTTCAACCTCCTTGTTTTAGCAGAAATTGGCCAACAAAAAATCGGTCCTTTCCAGTCACAGACAGACCTCAAAGGGGCAGATATAGACGTCCAAGAGGTAGAGGTCAGACACAAGGCTCTTACAGAACTCGACAATGGGGTACTCCAGGCCAGAAAGAAGGGGAAGACAGACCTCAACCTTATAAAAAACAGTCTCAATGACTTCCCACTACAGCTGCCAAACAGTTCTTTTTTGGCAGCCCCCTTAGGAGGAAAACTGGCTCTTTTCTATCACAATTGGCATTGCATCACCAAAGACAAATGGGTTCTCAACATCATATCTCAGGGTTACAGGTTCCACTTCCACACTCTTCCAAGGTTAAAAGGAATGCCAAATCTGCCACCAAATCAATGGGCAGAGGCTCAAAAACAGATTACAGCACTCATGGACATGAGAGCTATTCAAAAGGTACCACCACAAGAGCAAGGACAAGGATTTTACTCAAGACTCTTTCTGGTTCCCAGAAAGGACAAAGCCTGGAGACCCATTCTGGACCTTTCTTTGAATACTTACCTTGATATTCCAAAATTCAAAATGTTGACACTACAGCAGCTTCTTCCCATGCTGGGCAAGAAAGCTTGGCTCGTGACTTTGGACCTCAGAGGCATACCTGCATGTCCCTATCAGACAAAACTGCAGAAGATACCTCAAGATTTCTTGCAGGTTCAATGCACTATCAATTCTCTGCACTGCCCTTTGGCTTATCTACTGCGCCCAGGGTCTTCACAAAGTGCCTGGCACCGGTAATTGCATTTTGCAGGCAAAAAGGAATTCAAATTTACCCATACCTGGACGACTGCCTAATCCAAGCAGAGAGCAAGGACATTCTTCTAAAGCATCTGGCGTACGTAAAAAAGTTAAGTTGCCTGGGGTACACAGTAAACGAAAAGAAATCAAAGCTAGTGCCCTCACAACAGATAATATTCCTGGGTGCCAGCTTAAACACAACGGTCCAGATGGCTTATCTCACGCCAGACAAGCAAGGACAACTGACTCAGTATTTTCATTTAATGGCAACAAAGACCCAACTCCCTGCAAGAAAAATGCTGCAGGCCTTGGGCTACATGGCATCTTGCATACTACTAATTCCATATGCCATACTGCATATGAGGAAACTACAATGGTACCTAAAGAGTGTATGGTCTCAACACTGTCAAAATTTGAAAACTGTTATACCACTAATCCCTTGCCTACAGCAGGAGTTTCAATGGTGGGCTCAAGCTTGTCACCTCAACAAGGGACAGCCTTTTACTCAACCCACAGCCAGGCAGACACTGACAACAGATGCATCGGATTACGCCTGGGGAGCACACATGGCAGGAAAATGTATTCAGGGCGAGTAGCCCGCAGAACAAAGATGTCTCCACATGAATCAGAAAGAGATGCTAGCTGTACAAAATGCAATTATATCTTTCAAGGACCTGCTACATCCAGGACAAGTACTACTAAAGACAGACAACACCACAGTTATGTGGTACATAAACAAGCAAGGAGGCACACACTCCTACCCCCTCTGCAGACAAGCCATGGACTTGTGGAACACAGCTTTAAACTACCAAGTTCATCTGCAGGCACAATTCCTGCCAGGAGAGAAAAACACACTGGCAGACAACCTAAGCAGAAACATCATGGATCCTCACGAATGGCAATTGAGTCCACAGATATTCAGAATGATAGCACAAAAATGGGGAAACCAGACATAGACCTGTTTGCATCCCCAATGAACTGCCAACTACAGAAATTCTGCACAAGGAGCTACCATCCACAAGCATGGAAAGTGGATGCCCTCTCATTCAGCTGGAAAAAACTACAAGTATACGCTTTCCCTCCTTTACCTCTCATTCCAAAGGTACTCATAAAAGCCAGGTGGGAAGAGCCAAAGATGATCCAGATTGCACCAGACTGGCCACGCCAGCACTGGTACCCAATCTTAAAGAACTTAGCACAAGAACCACCCTGGATTTTGCCTCAAATCCCACAGCTGTTGACACAACACAACAGTCAGATACTTCACAGCCAGCTAAAGACCTTAAATCTAGCTGCATGGAAAATTCCTTAACTAAGCCAGCATTGCCTCTCTCCAAAGCTGTTATGGATATCATTCTGGAGGCCAGAAGGCCTAGCACCAGGAAAGCCTACTCGGATAAATGGAAGAGATTCTGTGCCTGGAACCAAGCACACAGCCTTGACCCTCTTGTCCCAAACATTCCTCAGATACTTCAATACTTAACTGAGATGCTGGACAAGGGCCTCTCCTTCTCATCCATCAAGATTCATGCCACAGCCATTTCTGCTCATTACAACATGGATCCACCAATTTTTTCAAATCCTTTGCTCAAACAGTACCTCAGAGGGGCTAAAAACATGAGACCGCCCTGTAGAGCACCTACACCAACTTTGGACATCAACTTTGTTTTGGAAAAATTAACTTTACCTCCTTTTGAGCCAGCTAACACAGCAGAATTAAAGTACATCTCTTGGAAGACTGCTCTGCTACTGGCAATAACATCAGCAAGAAGAGTTTCAGAATTACAGGCACTAATGGCAGTGGAACCTTTCCTCATCTTCCACCAGGACAGGGTGTCCTTAAGAACTAACCCTACGTTTATGCCTAAGGTTATATCAAGTGTGGCTCTAAACCAAACTATTCACTTGCCAACTTTTTATCTAAAACCACAGAACAAAGGGGAGAGACTACTACATTCCTTGGACATTCCCAGACAGTTACGCTTCTACTTGGACAAAACCAAAGCTTTCAGAAAATCTGAGCAATTATTGGTAGCATACGCTGCAGGAGCACAGGGAAAAGCCATTTCAAAGCAGACTATTTCAAAATGGATAGCTCACTGTATACGTTTTTGCTATACCCACCATGGGAAACCTGTACCTAGCAGCATTAGATTTCACTCCACCAGGGCAACAGCCACTTCAACTGCCTACTTCAGAGGAGTACCTCCCAAGGATATTTTAGAAGCAGCAACATGAAGTTCTGTACATACCTTCACCAAACATTACCATTTGCCTTTATATTCCAAATCCAGAGCTGGCTTTGCCACTGCTGTGCTGCAGGGCCTTATAGCCACCCCTAATGCCTTATAGATCCATCCTCCCTACCTCAGCTTTGGGATTCCACCCAAGTGTAATGACTGCAGCAGTGGCACACGATGAACATAGTACAGTTTTGTACCTACCATAAATGTAGATGTTCGAGCGTAGACACTGCTGCAGTCCAGGTTACCCTCTCTCCTTCCCCTGTTACTGGCTTTTACGTACGTATGTCTTCTACCCTTACTATCTATGGGAGTATTTGCTGGTAGCTGTAAGTTGTTTTTTGCTTTTCTTATGTATGTTTTATTGGCAATTGCCTACATATTTAGAGGCACCTGACATCTGGGGCAAGAAAAACTGAAGAAAATGGCGTCTGCTGCATTTTGTATACCCCTGTCGCACTGACGTCAGGGAAGAAGCGACAGCAACCGACGCCGGACCAAGACTTTGGAACTCAGGCCGACTGGGGAACCGCCTGACGGCAGGATAACCCAAGTGTAATGACTGCAGCAGTATCTACACTCGAACATCTACATTTATGGTAGGTACAAAACTGTAGTTTCTTACAGGTCAAAGCAGTGGGGTGCCTCTACCTCCAAATCTGGAGGAAACAAAGTACAACCCTACAGTAAGCAGTCTCAATGACTGTCCTCTACCATCTCCAAGCACTTATCTTTTGGCAGGCCTCTTGGGGGGGGAAACTACCACTTCATGCTCAAAATTGGCAGTTAATTACCCAGGACAAGTGGGTATTAAACATAATATCCCAGGGGTACATATTTCATTTTCATACTTTGCCAATTCCAAACGGATGGCCAGATCTGCCACAAAACCAGTGGGCAAAGGCCCAGAAACAAGTTATGTCCCTCATGGATATGAGGGCTATTCAGCCGGTACCAGAAAAGGAAAAAGGACAAGGATTTTATTCAAGACTTTTCCTGGTACCCAGAAAAGACAATTCATGGCGTCCAATACTGGACTTATCGATTCTGAACACGTTCCTGGACATTCCAAAATTCAGAATGCTGACTGACTACTGCCTATACTAGGCAAGAATGCTTGGTTAGTAACTCTGGACTTGAGAGGCATACCTGCATATCCCAATAAGGGAATCATGCAGAAGATACCTCCGCTTCAAAGCAGGTTTTTTTGCATTACCAATTCTCTGCACTGCCCTTTGGCTTATGTACTGCGCCCAGGGTCTTTACAAAGTGCCTGGCACCAGTAATTGTTTTCTGCAGACAAAGAAACATTCAAATTTATCCTTATCTGGACGATTGTCTCATTCAGGCAGAGGACAAGGACACTCTTCTTCAACATCTGGCATTTGTAAAAAGGCTTCTAGCATGCCTAGGGTACACCATAAACGAAAAATAAATCACAACTGGTACCCTCTCAGATAATTACATTCCTGGGTGCAAGCTTGAATACAACTGCCCAGGTGGCTTACCCTCACGCCAGACAAACAAATGCAATTGACAACATAATTCAAACAAATGGCAACAAAAACCCAGTTATCTGCAAGACAAATTCTGCAGGCTTTGGGGTTCATGGCATCCTGCATTCTACTAATTCCACATGCAAGACTGCATATGAGGAAACTTCAGTGGTACCTAAAAAGTTTATGGAGTCAACATTGTCACAGCCTGGAAACAAGGATTCCTCTCATTCCCTGCCTAAAACAGGAGTTTCTGTGGTGGGCAGAGACATTTCACCAAAACAAGGGACTGTCATTCACTCTAACCCCTGCCACACAAACCCTAACTACAGACGCATCAGTCTATGCTTGGGGGGCCCACCTGGCAGGGAGATGCATTCAGGGCAAATGGAGCCCAAACCAGATGCATCTGCATATCAACCAGAAAGAAATGCTAGCTGTTCAGAATGCTCTGACAGCCTTCAAGGACTTACTTCATCCAGGACAACTACTGATAAAGACGGACAACACCACAGTTATGTGGTACATAAACAAGCAGGGGGTACTCATTCTTACCCCCTTTGCAGACTAGCCATGGCCTTGTGGAACACAGCCTTGACTTACCAAATACCTCTTCAAGCTCAATTCCTGCCAGGAAAGCAAAATACTCTGGCAGACGACCTAAGCAGAAATCTTATGGACCCGCATGAATGGAAACTGGATCCACAAAATCTTCAGCATGTTAACACAGAAATGGGGGAGCCCAGACATAGATCTATTTGCCTCTCCCTAAAACTATCAGCTTGACAAATTCTGCACAAGAACTCTTCACAAAAAAGCATGGAAAATGGATGCTCTATCCTTCAGCTGGAAAAACCTATCAGTCTATGCCTTTCCCCCTCTGCCTCTACTCTCCAAGGTCTTACTAAAAGTCAGACAGGAAAAAACAAAAATGATCCTAATTGCTCCGGACTGGCCTCACCAACACCGGTACCCTCTTCTATGGAATATGTCACACCTTCCTCCATGGTACTTGCCTCAAACATCTCATCTACTGTCTCAGCAGAACATTCAAATTCTGCACACTCAGCTCCAAACTCTGAATCTTGCAGCATGGCTAATCAACTAATTATTCAAACCACATCTGTCATTAAACCTGTGATGGATGTCATTTTGGAAGCCAGAAGGCCTAGTACTAGAAAATCTTATGCTGATAAATGGAAGAGGTTCTGTGCTTGGAACCAAGCACAAGGAATAGACACAACAAAGCCCAATATTCCTCAGATTTTGCAATACTTAACTGAGATGCTTTGCAAGGGCTTGTCTTTTTCTTCAATACAAATCCATGCCTCTGCCATCTCGGCTCATTACAACACAGAGCCTCCCCTCTTTTCTCATCCACTGCTTAAACAGTATCTCAGAGGGGCCAAACATTTAAGGCCTCCCAGGAGAACAACAACTCCTGCATGGGACCTCAATTGTGTGCTGGAAAAACTCACCCTGCCCCCTTTTGAACCAGCAGCTACTGCGGATATGAAATTTCTATCTTGGAAGACAGCTTTTCTTTTGGCAGTCACTTCAGCAAGAAGAGTTTCAGAACTACAGGCTCTCATGGCAGTGGAGCCTTTCATTATATTTTACCCGAACAGGGTGTCCCTCAGGACCAATCCTTCTTTTATGCCTAAGGTGGTATCCAGTGTGGTTCTTAACCAGACCATTCACCTGCCAACATTTTTCCCAAATCCGCAGAACAAGGGGGAGCAGATTCTGTATTCGTTGGATGTACACAGACAACTAAGATTCTACTTAAACAGGGCAAAATCTCTAAGAAAGTCTGAGCATCTACTGGTAGCCTTTGCTGCAGGATCAGAGGGGAAGGCTACATCAAAACAGACTATTTCTAAATGGATAAGCCACTGCATTTGTTTCTGTTTGCACCATGTTAGACCTGTGCCCAAGGGGATCAGATCCCATTCCACCAGGGCTGCCTCTACTTCAGCAGCTTTTCTCAGAGGGGTCCCAACCAAAGACATTCTAGAAGCTGCTACTTGGAGCTCTGTTCATACGTTCACAAAGCATTATCATTTACCTCTCTTCTCTAAATCCAGGGCAGGCTTTGCCACTGCAGTCCTGCAGGGCCTTATAGCTGCTACTAATGCTGTTTAGTTCCATCCTCCCATCCATAGCTTTGGGATTCTACCCAAATGTAATGACTGCAACAGTGAAACACGAAGAACATAGTACAGTCGTGTACACTTACCATAAATGTAGATGTTCGAGTGTATTCTTTGTTGCAGTTCGGGTTACCCACCTGCCATCCCCCATTCTATACCTTTTCTTTCCTTCATTATACTCAAAAGCCTTTGTGGTGTATTTGCTTTTAGTTGAAGGTAAATTTTATGATATTCATCGTGTTACACTGCTGCAGTCATTACACTTGGGTTATCCTGTCGTCAGGCGGTTCCCCAGTCGGCCTGAGTTCCAAAGTCTTGGTCCGGCGTCAGTTGCTGTCGCCTCTTCCCTGATGTCAGTGCGACAGGGGTATACAAGATGCAGCCGACGCCATTTTCTTCAGTCTTTCTTGCCGCGCGGTGCCCGAAGCAGAAGCAGTTCGCAAGTGCCGGTCGGCCGACTCCTGAGATTTTCATTCTGAATCCAGAACCGAAGTCTTCTAAAAAAGCTAAGTACCCCGTTGGGGAAACTTTTTCTTGCCTCAGACCGATGTCAGTAAAAGTTAATAACTGTATTTCTTGTGGGAAACAAATACCTCATAAGGATTTCCACTCCTATTGTATTCCATGCCTAGTCCCAGACCACGACGTCACTGGTTGTCAGTTTTGTGCTAAGTTTAACAAGCGCACTATTAAACGTCGGTTTGATTTTGCCCGACATCATTTTGGCAGAAAATTCAATTACACCATGCCGTCGGAACTTCCGACGACCGGAATACATAAAAAGCGCAAGGACAAGGACAGGCATCTGAGGCCCAAAACTGACGACGAGGCCTCTTCTAGGCCGGTCGCCGGTTCTCCGGTTTTCAGCGAGGCGCCTACGCAGCCCCTGACGACCGCTTCCACAGAACCACAGACCGCCTCCGACTCCCACGTGGAGCTGGCTGGGCCTTCGGATGCACTAGGTATTCAGATTACCGAACCTAACCCTACAGAGGGAACTGAAGTAGGTGAGCAGTCCACAGCTACAGAGGGTGTTTTCAGACCTAGCCAGTTAACCATTAAACCCTCTGTTAAGTCTAAGCCCCCTTTAAAAGCAAAGAAACAGACACAGCACTCTCCAGGACAGGCTTCCATCCCTAAGAAACAAATGCTAAAAATGGCTGAAGACCTAATCACCCTGATCAGGGGGTCCCATCCCCTCCTGATAAGGCACAGACAAGATGCAGACTATGAATCTTCCGACCAGGTGTCCATTTCCTCAGACTCATCCTCAGACCTAGGATATTCCTTACCCCCTTATGAGGATTCTGATGCTGAGAAATCAATTCCATCAGCCTCTTTGCCTGAGGACTACTCCTTTTGGGAGGCCTTACATACCATGAGGGAACATTTCCACTGGGAAGGCCAGGATTACTCAGAATCCAAGAAAAGGCTCAGAGACTTCCTTTTATTTCCTCAACACAGACCCCTTGCTATCCAGCTTAAACCCTGACTCCTTACCCCCAGCCCCAGTTAAACCTGATAGATATTACAGAGTCCCTGACTCTCACAAATTTCTGTACAAAAGCCCTGTTGCTGACCCTGAAACTATTTCTCAGGGGCCCAAAGGGATTAAGGCCTCATCAGCTAAAAACCCAGTTCCCTCTGACAGAGATTCCAGAGCATTAGACAGATGGGGAAAGAAAGTATATATGTCTGCAACTTTAGCAATGAGGGCCTTGAATTGCCAGTTTCACATGCTAAAATATCAGCAATTTTTAATGTCTCAGTTGAAGCAAAAGATGCTTCCAGATTCTGATCCTCCTAATTTTAAAGAAATGCAGGATTTATTGCATGCAGCTGAACAAGTGGGAAAACATTCTTTGCAATGTGGGTTTGATTCCTTAGAGGCCTCCTGTAGAGCAGCAGTTTCAGGCTCTGTCATTAGAAGGCATGCTTGGTTAAAAAAACATACGTCACCAGATCATGTTAAGGCCAAATTATTGGATGCACCTTTGCAGCGGGATGTGTTCTCTGGAGTTAAGGCAGAGGAGGTATTGAAAAAGATGGAGGATAAGGCAAAATCTTTGCAAAAGGTGAAATATTTCTTACAGGTTCAGCCTCCTTGTTTTAGCAGAAATTGGCCAACAAAGACTTGGTCCTTTCCAGTCACAGACAGACCTCAAAGGGGCAGATGTAGACATCCAAGAGGTAGAGGTCAGGCACAAGGCCCTTACAGACCTCAACAATGGGGTACACCAGGCCAGAAAGAAGGGGAAGACAGGCCTCAACTTTATAAAAAGCAGCCTCAATGACTTTCCACTACAGCTGCCAAACAGCTCTCTCTTGGCAGCCCCCTTAGGAGGAGAACTGGCATTTTTCTATCACAATTGGCATTGCATCACCAAAGACAAATGGGTTCTCAACATTATATCTCAAGGTTACAGGTTCCACTTTCACACTCTTCCAAGGTTAAAAGGAATGCCAAATCTGCCACCAAATCAATGGGCAGAGGCTCAAAAACAAATTACAGCACTCATGGACATGAGAGCTATTCAAAAGGTACCACCACAAGAGCAAGAACAAGGATTTTACTCAAGACTCTTTCTAGTTCCCAGAAAGGACAAAGCCTGGAGACCCATTCTGGACCTTTCTTCTCTGAACACTTAACCTGGATGTTCCAAAATTCAAAATTTTGACACTACAGCAGTTTCTTCCCATGCTGGGCAAGAATGCTTGGCTCGTGACTTTGGACCTCAAAGAGGCATACCTGCATGTCCGTATCAGACAAAATTGCAGAAGATACCTCAGATTTCTAGCTGGTTCAATGCATTATCAATTCTCTGCACTGCCCTTTGGCACCAGTAATTGCATTTTGCAGGCAAAAAGGAATTCAAATTTATCCATACCTGGACGACTGCCTGATTCAAGCAGAGAGCAAGGACATTCTTCTAAAGCATCTGACGTACGTAAAAAAGTTATTAAGTTGCCTGGGGTACACAGTAAATGAAAAGAAATCCAAACTAGTGCCCTCACAACAGATAATATTCCTGGGTGCCAGCTTGAACACAACGGCCCAGATGGCTTATCTCACGCCAGACTAGCAAGGACAACTGACTCAATACTTTCATTCAATGGCAACAAAGACCCAACTCCCTGCAAGAAAAATTCTGCAGGCCTTGGGCTACATGGCATCTTGCATACTACTAATTCCATATGCCAGACTGCATAGGAGGAAACTACAGTGGTACCTAAAGAGTGTATGGTCTCAACACTGTCAAAGTTTGGAAACAGTTATACCACTAATTCCTTGCCTTCAACAGGAGTTTCAATGGTGGGCTCAAGCTCATCACCTCAACAAGGGACAGCCTTTTACTCAACCCACAGCCAGGCAGACACTGACAACAGATGCATCGGATTACGCCTGGGGAGCAAACATGGCAGGAAAATGTATTCAGGGCGAGTGGCCCACAGAGCAAAGACATTTCCACATCAATCAAAAAGAGATGCTAGCTGTACAAAATCCAATTATATCTTTCAAGGACCTGCTGCATTCAGACAATTACTACTAAAGACAGACAACACCACAGTTATGTGGTACATAAACAAGCAAGGGGGCACACACTCCTACCCCCTCTGCAGACAAGCCATGACCTTGTGGAACACAGCTTTAAGCTACCAAGTTTATCTGCAAGCACAATTCCTGCCAGGAGCGAAAAACACACTGGCAGACGACCTAAGCAGAAACATCATGGATCCCCACGAATGGGAATTGAGCCCACAAATATTCAGAATGATAACACAAAAATGGTGGAGACTGGACATAGATCTGTTTGCATCCCCAATGAGCTGCCAATTACAGAAATTCTGCAGAAGGAGCTACCATCCACAAGCATGGAAAGTGGATGCCCTCTCATTCAGCTGGAAAAAACTACAAGTATACGCTTTCCCTCCTTCACCTCTCCTTCCAAAGGTACTCATAAAAGCCAGGTGGGAAGAGCTAAAGATGATCCTGATTCCACCAGACTGGCCACGCCAGCACTGGTACCCAATCTTAAAGAACTTAGCACAAGAACCACCCTGGATTTTGCCTCAAATCCCACAGTTGTTGACACAGCACAACAATCAGATACTTCACAGCCAGCTAAAGACCTTAAATCTAGCTGCATGGAAAATTCATTGGCCAAGCAAGCATTGCCTGTATCCAAAGCTGTTATGGATGTCATTCTGGAGGCCAGAAGGCCTAGCACCAGGAAAACCTACTCTGATAAATGGAAGAGATTCTGTGCCTGGAACCAAGCGCACAGCCTTGACCCTCTTGTCCCAAACATTCCTCAGATACTTCAATACTTAACTGAGATGCTGGACAAGGGCCTCTCCTTCTCATCCATCAAGATCCACGCCACAGCCATTTCTGCTCATTACAACATGGATCCACCAATTTTTTCTAATCCTTTGCTCAAACAGTACCTCAGAGGGGCTAAAAACATGAGACCTCCCCGTAGAGCACCTACACCAACTTTGGACCTCAACTTTTTTTTGGAAAAATTAACTTTACCTCCTTTTGAGCCAGCTAACACAGCAGAATTAAAATACATCTCTTGGAAGACTGCTCTGCTACTGGCAATAACATCAGCACAAAGAGTTTCAGAATTACAGGCACTAATGGCAGTGGAACCTTTCCTCATCTTCCATCAGGACAGGGTGTCCTTAAGAACTAACCCTACGTTTATGCCAAAGGTGGTATCAAGTGTGGCTCTAAACCAAACTATTCACTTGCCAACTTTTTATCCAAAATCACAGAACAAAGGGGAGAGACTACTACATTCTTTGAACATTCACAGGCAGTTACGCTTCTACTTGGACAAAACCAAAGCTTTCAGAAAATCTGTGCAGTTATTGGTAGCATACGCTGCAGGAGCACAGGGAAACGCCATTTCAAAGCAGACTATTTCAAAATGGATCGCACACTGTATACGTTTTTGCTATACCCACCATGGGAAACCTGTACCTAGCAGCATTAGATCTCACTCCACCAGGGCAACAGCCACTTCAACTGCCTACATCAGAGGAGTGCCTACCAAGTATATTTTGGAAGCAGCAACATGGAGTTCTGTGCATACCTTCACCAAACATTACCATTTGCCTTTATATTCCAAATCCAGATCTGGCTTTGCCACTGCTGTGCTGCAGGGCCTTATAGCCACCCCTAATGCCTTATAGATCCATCCTCCCTACCTCAGCTTTGGGATTCCACCCAAGTGTAATGACTGCAGCAGTGTAACCTGATGAACATAGTACAGTTTTGTACCTACCATAAATGTAGATGTTCGAGTGTAAACACTGCTGTAGTCCAGGTTATCCTCCCTCCTTCCCCTCTTACGTTCTGGTACGTACCTTGGTCATCTACCCTTTATTACCTATGGGGAGTATTTGCTGATGATTAAAAATGGTTGTTTGCTTTTCTTTTGTATATTTTACTAGCAATTTGAATTGCTTACCTATTTGGGGGCACCTGACATCTGGGACAAGAAAAACTGAAGAAAATGGCGTCGGCTGCATCTTATATACCCCTGTCGCACTGACGTCAGGGAAGAGGCGACAGCAACCGACGCCGGACCAAGACTTTGGAACTCAGGCCGACTGGGGAACCGCCTGACGGCAGGATAACCCAAGTGTAATGACTGCAGCAGTGTTTACACTCAAACATCTACATTTATGGTAGGTACAAAACTGTACTTTTCTAAGGTGCATTTATATATTTACAGTTTATTTATACATATTTTGCTCCCCATTTGGGGGGCACCTGACATCTGGGGTAAGAAAAACTGATTAAAATGGCGTCGGCTGCATGTTTTATACCCCTGATGACCTGACGTCATGGAAGAGGAGACAGCAACCGACAAAGGACCCAAGACTTTGTTATTGAGACCGACTGAGGGCAACCTGCCAGCAGATTACCCAAATGTAATGACTGCAACAGTGAATACACTTGAACATCTACATTTATGGTAAGTGTACACAACTGTACTTTTTTTCATGTTTCACTGTTGCAGTTACCACCTGTGGGTCATCCCTGCTGTAGTAGCCCCTGGCCGGCCCGAATACCAGAGTCAGTGTTTTACTGCATCGGCTGCTGTCGCTTGCTGTCTGATGTCAGGTCGTCAGTGATATAAAGGAAGGCAGCCGACACCATTGCTTCAGTCTTTCTTGGAGTGGAGCCCGTAGCAGAAGCAGTTCGCAAGTGTGCCGGTCGGTCTATACCAGAGTTTGAATTACAGCTAAGAATGTCTAAAGCTTAGTACCCCATTGGGGATCCGTTTTTCTTGCACTAATCGATGTCCTAAAAAGTTAATTGTCTCGCCTGTGGAAAGCAGATACCACACCCAGACTTCCATTCATACTGCGTTACTTGTTTAGGCCCAGACCATGATATCCCCTGTTGCCGGTTCTGTGCCCTCTTTAATGCGAGAACCATTTGTCATAAAGCTCTTTTTGTAGCCATGTATTTTCATCTTCTGTCTTTGCATTCTGAAATGGCGTCCGTCAGTCAACAATCCGTTGACTTTCTGAAAAAACCTAAGGATAAAGATAGAGACACCACACAAGGTTAAGACTTCCGACAACTCTACTGCTAAGCAGGTCGTCAGTTTTTTGGAATTCGGTGAGGTGCCTTCAGAGCCCCTGATTCCCAATTCGATAACTTCGCAGGCCTCTACTGAAACCATTTTGGAGTCCAGTATGCCGCAGAAAACTGCTTCATCTTCTGTGCCTTTGGTTGTCTCTGCCGTGGTTGGGTCCGGAGCTGTGACGCAGGCACCAGCTTCCGAGGAGGTTTTTCGCACTACTGAATCTAGACAAAAAACGTCTTCTCCTCTGACTACTGTTTCTCTCAGACCGATGGATACGCTTATGCCTAGAGGTAAGGCCACTGCTAGGAAAACTACTTCTAGCCACCATTTTACTCCTGCTCCACCACCCCAAGCTCAAATGCTTTAAATGGTGGAGGATCTTATCACCTTTATCAGGGGTAGTCGGGCCACAGCTTCTAAAAGGAAAAGAGACCCTTTCCCTGAAATACTGACAGAACCGGATTTTGAGGAGTCTGAATATTCAGATTTTGAAGAGGAACAACAACCTCTTGCTGCTTATGAGGATTCAGATGCAGAAGAATCCATTCCTTCTGCCTCCCCACCAGAAAATCTTTCTTTGGGGGAAACCCTTTACACCCTCCGGGAACATTTCCACATTGAATCCCAGGACTTCCCTCAGTCTAAGAAAAGACTAAGAGTTTCTTGACCTGCCCCAGCACAGACCCTTGGCCATCCCTCCAGTCTTAGAGGTGGTTGATGATGTCTTCCATGAATCCAGCTTAACTCCTGACGCCCTCCCACCTGCTCTCAGAAAACTTGACCATTATTACAGAGTACCGGATTCTCACAATTACCTGTACAGAAATCCTGCTGCAGACCTGGAGGTCATTACACAGGGACCAAAAGGAGCTAAGGCTAGTTCTGCAAAAAGTCCTACTCCTCCTTTTGACAAGGACTCCAGAGCTCTAGACAGATGAGGTAAAAAAGTATACACCTTTGCAACCTTAGCTATCGGAGCACTTGACTGTCAGTTCCACATGTTAAAATATCAGCAACACACTTTGGAACTATTAAAACAAAAGATTTCAACCTTTTCTGACTGTGCCAATTCGAAAGAGTTAGCAGATTTACTGCACTCTACTTGTCAAGTGGCTAAACACTCATTACACTTTGGCTATGATGTAGAAGCCTCAAGCAGGGCAACAGTGTCAGTTTCTGTCCGTAGGAGACATGCATGGTTGAAGGAACAACCTCTCCCTGATAGTCGAATCTAAATTACTTGATGCACCCTTAGATAAAGACCGCTTGTTTGGAGTAAAAGCAGAAAAGGTGCTTAAAAAGATGGAAGACAAAGCAAATTCTATGCAAACAGTAAAAGATTTCCTTCAGGTACAACCTCTTAGGTTCAGCAGGAATTTTCCCCCAGAACACTGGTCCTTTTTTGCACTTAGCAGATAGGGACAAGGTAAGGCCCGCAGAAACAGACCACCCAGACTCCTGTCCCAGGGGCAGCAGAGAACCAAACAGTGGACCACTTCCACGCCAAAGGCAGGGAGTTCTCAGCCATCCCTCTATGGCAAAAACTCTCAATGACTCCCTCTCCTCTCTGGCCTCTTCACTCACCAAAAACTAGGAGGAAGGCTCTCCCTCTGCAAAGAAAATTGGCCTTCTGTAGCAAAGGACCAGTGGGTCTTAAAGATCATTTTTCAGGGGTGCAAATTCTCCTTCAATGAACTCACAATTCCAAGACGGTACCCAGACTTGCCTCCAGATCAGCGGGCAGAGGCATTGAAACAAGTCCAAACTCTAATATCCCAAGGGGCAGTAGAACCTGTTTCCTCAGATCAAACAGACAAAAGCTTTTTTTTTCCAAAGTATTCCTTGTTCCCAGAAAAGAGGGCACTTGGCACCCCATCCTGGATTTATCCATTCTGAACACCTTCCTGGTGGTCACCAAATTCAAAATGCTAACCTTGCAGCAGCTGCTGTCAATGCTGACAAAAAATGCCTGGTTAATTACCCTGAATCTAAAAGATTCCTACTTCCACATCCTCATAAGGGAAGAAATTTCTTCGCTTCAGAGCAGGCTCACAACACTTTGAGTTCTCTGCGCTACCCTTTGGCTTATCTACTGCTCCCAGGGTATTCACCAAATGCTTAGCCCCGGCCATAGCCTTTTGAAGACAGAAAAATGTACAAATTTACCCTTGTCTGGATGACTGCCTCATTCAGGCAGATTGCAAAGAAAAGCTCCTCAAGGACCTCCTCTTTGTCAAGACCCTCCTAACCTCCTTAGGGTACACTATCAACAAGAAGAAATCAAGGCAAACACCCTCCAGGAAGGTCATTTTCTTGGGAGCAGTGCTGGATACAGCATCCCAAGTGGCCTTCCTATCCCCAGAAAAGCAGAGCTTTCTGCCATTCTATTTTACCCAGCTGGCGTCCAGAAGCCACCTCACTGAGGAAGTTCCTACAAGCCTTGGGGTACATGGCATCTTCATCATTGTAATTCCTCTGACCAGGCTTCACATGAGAAAACTTCAGTGGTACCTAAAGAACCTTTGGTGTCAGCATTCTCAACCTCTAGAGACCTCTCTGCCTCTGATCCCCTGTATAAGGGCCGAGTTTCTCTGGTGGGCTGGGACCTGTGGCCAGAACAAGGGTCTTTCCTTCACCCTCCGCTCAACCGGGCAGACCATTACCACCGACGCCTCAGACATAGCTTGGGGCACTCACCTAGAAGGCAGGTGCACCCAGGGTCTTTGGGATGCCCAGCAACCTCCCCTTACACATCAACCAGAAGGAAATGATAGCAGTACAAAAGGCTCTGGCTCTGACATCCTTCAAACCAGGGGTTCTCCTTATCAAAGCAGACAGCACCACAGTAATGTGGTACATCAACAAACAGGGAGGGACCCAATCTTACCCTCTGTGCAGGCTACCCATGAACCTCTGGCTGACAGCTGCTTCCATGGGACTACACCTGATACCTACCAGGGATCAACAACACCCTGGCAGACCACTTAAGTAGAAACTTACTGGACCCCCACGAATGGCAGCTCCACAGAAAAACTTTTTACAAATCACTCAAGCATGGGGGACTCAGGAGGTGGATCTCTTTGCCTCGCATCTCAACCACCAGTTGAAAAAATTCTGTACCATTGAGTAACACCACCTAGTATGGAAGGTGGATGCCTTGACCTTCCCCTGGAACACCCTCTTTGTGTACACATTCCCTCCTCTGCCTCTTATTCCCAAGGTACCGATCAAAATAAGGGAGGAGAGACCAAGGGGCATCCTCATTGCTACAGACTGGCCCAGACCACATTGGTACTCCTTACTGCACAGCTTGATCTTACAGCCTCCCAGGCAGCTTCCCCCTGTTCTCAGACCCCTTAACTGAGGTGGGAGGGGTGCCGCATCCAGACTCTTAAACTATCAGCATAGCTAATACTCTAAATGCAAACAAGGGGCCCCTGTTAAACAAACTGGTCCTGGATATTGTCACAGAGGCGAGAAGGCCCAGCACCAGAAAATCTTGCACAGCAAAATGGAAAAGAGTCTGCTCCTGGAGCCAGTCCAGAGGGGACACTACCCACTACTTTCCATCCCTCTTATCCTGGACTACCTAGCTGAGCTATTTTAATAGTGGCCTCCCCTTCTCCGCTATTAAAATCCACTCCTCAGCCATTTCGGCTCATTTTGATACAGAACAGCTCCTGATGTTCATCGTGCATACAGCTGCAGTAATCACAGATGGGTTCTCTGCCGTCAGGCGGTCCCTCGGTCGGCCAAATTCCAAAGTCTTGGTCCGGCGTCGGTTGCTGTCACTTTCTCTCCTGACGTCAGTGAGGCCGGAGTATATAAGACACAGCCGACGCCATGTTCTTCAGTCTTTTTTGCCGCACGGTGCCCGAAGCAGAAGCAGTTCGCAAGTGCCGGTCGGCCAGCTCCTGAATTACGGAAATATTGGAAACCGAAGTCTTCATTAAAGCTAAGTACCCCGTTGGGGAAACTTTTCTTGCCTCAGACCGATGTCAGAAAAAGTTAATAATTGTATTTCTTGTGGGAAGCAAATACCGCATAAGGATTTCCATTCCCTCTGCATACCTTGTTTAGGCCCAGACCACGACGTCTCGGGCTGTCGCTTTTGCGCTACTTTCTATAAATGCACTATTAAGCGTCGAGCGGAGTTCGCCCAACACTATTTTGGTAAAGCCTTTGATTATAAAATGTCGTCTGATACTCCGACTACCGTTTTGTCCAAAAAACACAAGGACAAGGACCGACAAGGCGAGGCCCGCGGTCCCCGCCGACAACACGCCAAAACAGGCTACACGTGGTCCGGTTCTCAGCGAGAAGCCTTTGCAGTCCCTGACTACCGACGACACTCCTTTGGCGGTGTCCTTTGTACCCGAGACCGCTGGTACCTCGGCCCTTTCCCAGACTACAACCACCGAAGCCTTTGCTAATGTTGAGCCTCCTAATGTGGACAGGTCCACTTCCACCCATGGTGTCTTTAGACCCTCATCTTCTTTTTCTATTAAGGCTTTTACTAAATCCAAAGCAGCCAGGCATCCCAAGAGGCCCATCTCCAGGCCCCATGCCTAAAAAACAGATGCTTAAAATGGCTGAGGATTTAATTACTCTTATCAGGGGTTCTCAACCCCCTCCAGACAAGAGACCCAGAGTGGAGGAAGATTCTCCCTCTTCTGATCAGGGATCCATTTTATCAGAACATTCTGATGTAGAGGAACACTCTTACTCCCCTTTTGAGGATTCGGATGCAGAGCAGTCCATTCCTTCTGTATCTCCTCCTGAGGATTTTTCCTTTGGGGAAACCTTGCACACTTTGAGGGAACACTTCCATTGGGAAGGCCAAGACTTTTCAGATTCCAAGAAAAGACTTAGGGAATTTCTTTTGTTACCTCAACACAGACCTCTGGCGATACCTCCTCTTTTGGACATACTTGATGATGTTTATTCGAGGCTTGCCTTAACCCGATTCTCTGCCTCCTGCACCAGTCAAACCTGATAGGTACTACAGAGTACCTAACTCTCACCAATTTCTCTTCAAAAGCCATAATGCTGACCCTGAAACCATTTCTCAAGGCCCCAAGGGATTGAAGGCCTCCACTGCCAAGAATCCACTTCCTGCAGAAAGAGAGTCAAGATCTTTAGAAAGGTGGGGAAAAAGGTATATACCTCGGCCACCCTAGCCATGAGGGCCTTAAATTGTCAGTTTCATATGCTTAAATAACAACAGTTCCTGTTATCACAATTAAGGAATAAAATGTCTCAACCTGAACAACCAGATTTGAAGGAGTTACAGGATATGATGCATAGTGCAGAGCAAGTGGGTAAACACACCTTACAATGTGGTTATGATGCCCTAGAGGCCTCAAGTAGAGCGGCTGCTACAGGATCAGTCATTCGCAGACATGCCTGGCTTAGGGAACAAAACTTGCCTGATCATGTGAAAGCTAAGCTTTTAGATGCTCCTTTACAAAAGGATGTGCTGTTTGGTACTAATGCTGAGGAGATATTACGGAAAATGGAAGAAAAAGCCAAATCTATGCAAACTGTCAAAGCTTTTTTACAGGTCCAACCACCACATTTTAGCAGAAATTGGCCTTCAAAAAACTGGTCCTTTCCAGCCACTGACAAGCCCCAAAGAGGTAGATACAGACGCACAAGGGGCAGAGGACAATCACAAGGATCATATAGAGGCCGACAATGGCAAACTTCAGCACCAAGAGGTGGTGAAGACAGTGCACAACAATACAGGAAACAAACCCAATGACTCCCTCATTTCCATGCCAAGCATGTCTCAGCTGGCAGCACCTTTGGGAGGAAAGCTAGCATTATTTGCAAGAAATTGGCATATTGTCACAACAGACAAATGGATCCTGGACATTATAAACAGAGGCTACAAATTTCAATTCCACACTCTTCCAAAAATGAGAGGCATGCCAAACCTGCCACACAATCAAAGGGCAGAGGCACAACTACAAATTTCAAAGCTCATAAGAATGAGAGCTATTCAAGAGGTACCTACTCACGAACAAGGTCAAGGTTTTTATTCAAGACTTTTTCTGGTACCAAGGAAAGGAACCGACTGGAGACACATTTTGGACTTATCCATCCTAAACACATTTTTACTTGTACCAAAATTCAAGATGCTCACATTACAGCAGCTTCTTCCCATGCTGGGCAAGGAGTTTTGGCTGGTAACATTGGACCTCAAGGAGGCATACCTGCATGTCCCAATCAGACAAAGCTGCAGAAGATACCTCAGATTTCTTGCAGGTTCAATCCACCATCAATTCTCTGCATTGCCCTTTGGCTTATCTACTGCGCCCAGAGTATTCACAAAGTGCCTGGCATCAGTGATTGCCTACTGCAGACTTCAAGGGATACAAATTTACCCTTATTTGGACGACTGCCTGATCCAAGCGGACAGCAAGCACATAACTTCTGGAACATCTGGCATATGTAACACGGTTACTTCATTCTCTGGGATACACCATCAACAAAGAGAAATCCAGGCTAACTCCATCTCAGAAAATAACTTTCCTGGGTGCCAACTTGGACACAAACACCCAGATGGCCTATCTTACGCCAGAAAAACAGGGGCAACTAACTCAGTACTTCAAAATACTAGCAAAATGTACCAGGCTTACTGCAAGGAAACTCCTGCAGGCTCTGGGCTTCATGACATCTTGCATTCTTTTAATCCCATGTGCAAAGCTGCATATGAGGAAACTTCAATGGTACCTAAAAAAACCTATGGTCTCAACACAGCCACAGTTTGGAGACAATAATACCAATAATTCCATGTTTGCAAAAGGAATTTCTATGGTGGGCCCAAGCATGTCAAGCAAACACAGGCCTCCCATTCTGCAAGCCTCAAGCAAAGCAAGTCATCACAACAGACGCCTCAGATTACGCCTGGGGGGTGCACATGACGGACAGATGCATTCAGGGCAAATGGTCCCAAAAGGAAAAGCACCTTCACATCAATCAAAAAGAAATGCTAGCAGTAATAAATGCAATTACAGCTTTCAAGGACTTCCTACATCCAGGACAATTACTGATAAGAACAGACAACACCACAGTAATGTGGTACATAAACAAACAAGGAGGAACACATTCATACCCCTTGTGCAGACTAGCCATGACTCTTTGGAACTTGGCTCTGGAATGGCAAATCGAACTTCAAGCACAGTACTTGCCAGGATTGGAAAACACGCTGGCAGACAATCTAAGCAGAAATATGACAGATCCACACGAATGGAAGTTACATCATCAGGTGTTTACAGAGATAATCCAAGCGTGGGGGAGGTCAGACATAGATCTTTTTGCCTCCCACAGGAATCGTCAATTGGAAAAGTTTTGTTCGAGGACTTTTCATCCAAAGGCCTGGAGAGTGGACGCCCTTTCATTCAGTTGGACAGCATGGACAGTTTACGCATTCCCACCTCTTCCTCTTCTGCCCAAGGTGCTTTTGAAAGCAAGAGCAGACAGACCGAAGATGATACTGATTGCTCCAGATTGGCCAAGGCAACACTGGTACCCACTCCTGAGGAGCCTAACACATACTCCTCCCTGGTCCCTGCCTCTAATGCCTCTTCTGCTGACTCAGCACAGCTACAAAACTCTTCACAGTCAGCTGAAAACACTCAATCTCGCTGCATGGAAAATTCCTTAACACCACAACAGGCCCTACTCTCCAAGGAGGTGCAGGATGTCATTTTGGAGGCCAGAAGGCCATCTACTAGAAAAGCTTACTCCGCAAAATGGAAGCGGTTTTGCTCTTGGAATGAGAAAAAAGGCCAGGACCCTAGAAAACTGAACTTGCCTCAGGTATTACAGTATCTAACAGAGCTGCTGAACAGTGGACTATCATTTTCTTCCATAAAAATCCATGCCTCAGCCATTTCTGCAGAATTCAACACGGATCCTCCTTTATTTTCTCACCCAGTCTTACGACAGTTCCTCAGAGGGGCTAAGAATATAAGACCACCAAGGAAACAACCAATACCAGCCTGGGATCTTAATTACATACTAGAAAAATTAACATTGCCCCCTTTTGAACCAGCTGCCTCAACAGATTTGCAATATTTGTCCTGGAAAACAGCCTTCCTTCTGGCTATCACTTCAGCTCGTAGGGTTTCGGAACTACAGGCCCTCATGGTGGTGCAGCCCTTTCTCATTTTCCATCTGGATAGGGTTTCCCTTCGTACCAACCCGTCATTTATGCCTAAAGTGGTATCCAGGGTAGCTTTAAATCAAGCCATACACCTACCTACCTTTTACCCCAATCCTCAAAACAAAGGGGAAAGGCTGCTACACTCTTTAGACATCCATAGGCAGCTACGTTATTATTTGGACAGAACAAAGTCCTTCAGGAAATCAGAACAACTCTTTGTGTCCTATGCTGTAGGGGCTCAAGGGAAGCCAGTTACCAAACAGACTATTCCAAAGTGGATAGGCCACTGCCTATGGTTTTGTTATTCCTATCATGGGAAATCTGTTCCTACAGGTATCAGATCACAGTCCACCATGGCCACAGGTACCTCTACAGCCTTCCTCAGAGGAGTTCCTACCAAAGATATTTTGGGAGCAGCCACTTGGAGTTCTTTTCATACCTTCACAAAACACTACCACCTGCCTTTATATTCCAGAACTAGAGCAGGCTTTGCCACTGCTGTGTTGCAGGGCATTCTGGCTCAGCCCACTTCTTCCTAGTACCTACCACCCTGTGCGTAGCTTTGGGACTCTACCCATCTGTGATTACTGCAGCTGTATGCACGATGAACATAGTACAGTTTTGTACCTACCATAAATGTAGATGTTCGAGTGCTAATACAGCTGCAGTACAGGTTTCCCTCCCTCCTTCCCCACTTGGTAAAGGCATGGGGCCTAACACCCTCTTCATACTACCTGACTGGGTTATCCTTCTATGGTTTATTTGCTTGCAACTACTGATTTTGGATTATATTGCATTGCTTGTATATACATAGAAACATAATTTATGTATTGCCTTCCTTCTGGGGGCACCTGACATCTGGGGCAAGAAAGACTGAAGAACATGGCGTCGGCTGTGTCTTGTATACTCCGGCCTCACTGACGTCAGGAGAGAAAGCGACAGCAACCGACGCCGGACCAAGACTTTGGAATTCGGCCGACCGAGGGACCGCCTGACGGCAGAGAACCCATCTGTGATTACTGCAGCTGTATTAGCACTCGAACATCTACATTTATGGTAGGTACAAAACTGTACTTTCTCCCATCCTTTGATTAAACAATTCCCCAGAGGGGCTTCTAATATCAGACCTCCCAGAAGGCCTCCCACTCCAGCCTGGGACCTGAATTATGTTTTGGAAACTCTAACTTTACCACCGTTCGAACTTGCTGCTTCAGCAGAACTAAGATACCTCTCTTGGAAGACTACTTTTCTCTTAGCTGTCACCTCAGCCAGAATGGTTTCAGAACTTCAGGCGCTGATGGACATTGAGCCCTTCATCTTCCATGTAGACAGGGTCTCCCTGAGGACTAACACCTGACACACTAACACTCCCTGAGGATTAACACCTGACATCCTAACACTAACATCCTGAGGACCCCTCCTTTATCCCCAAGGTGATGTCTAATATAACTCTCAACCAGGCCATACATCTACCCACTTTCATAAATACATGTACATATTATATATTTATATCTATATATATCTATATCCATATACATATATATGTAGCCTAAGGGCTACTACCGCAGTTGAAGTGATGAACATAGTACAGTTAATGTAAGTTGCACTTAGCTGTAACAGCGGATGTTTGTTCCTCAGGGTTGCAATAGCCCCACCCACCCTCCACACCATACTTTATTATATAGTTGTATTTGGGATATAACGTAGGGTTGTGTTTATTTCTACTTTGTGTGTTATTGTTGGCTGGTTGTTCAGGATTGATAGCCTTTTCTGTCATATGGACAAGCAGTTGAGAGTGAAGGAGTGGGGGAGGAGCTTTTTGATGCTGGCTGTTTTTTTTTTCTTAGGAAACAATCCATATAGCCTAAGGGGTACTGCAGCAGTGAGGAATTTGAACATCTACTGTTGTAACTTATACAGCCATACTTTGTAGTATGTATTTTTGATAGTTATTTGTGCAGGTAATAACATGTGGACTAATCTTTGTGTTTTTAATTAAAAAAAAATTCCTTTCGTAATGTCTTTAGTATTCTGTATAACATAATGCAAGCCGTACTATAATAATGCATTTTTGCATTAAAATATTACTGTGTGCATGTGGTTACCAGAAATTTGTAACACAGAGTGAAACTTGAGGGGTGGATTCTCAAAAATAGAGCATTTGTCACTTACACTGCAGCTGCAAATAACTATCTGGTATTGTTAATCCTTGTTCATTCCTTACGCACGGGTATCAGTTCCGAGCTCGGAACCGAGCCGGCCATTTTCCAAGCTCGCGTCAACTTCAAACTCTCGAGCTAAACTCTTACCCACAACCCCCCTCTCCCTGTTACCTCTGATTTTGTTTGCCGCGTTGCCATCCAGTCGTTTCAAGCTACTTCTCTGGAGCGAAGTGCAGTCAATTGTTGTTTAATTGCTTTACAAATTACTTTTCTGTCAGCAAAGTTGATATTTTGTTGTCTCTTACCTTATCGCATCTAGCGTTCATAATTTCCTCAGGTTTTTCTGTTTTTTACTTACTACTTTTACCGCGAGGTATTTTCTCTTTACCATCATTGGTAATCTTTTTCCCTTTTCTCTCTCATACCTTTGGGTACTCTTTTGTACCATTGTTGGTACTTTTCTGTTAATTAATATGGCAGATAAAAAAGGTAGTTTGGGGTTTAAGCGGTGTTCTGATTGTGGATACAAAACTGCCTAGTTCTGATGCACACTGTGTGTTTATTGTTTGGGAGCTTCCCATTTATCTGTTGAACCACCCTGTACTATTTGTGAGAACTTTTCTAATACAATTTTGTTAGAAAGGAAAAACAAGCTGATACCGAAGGGACTTTTATAATCTCCCTTTTCAGAGGCTATTTCTGGGTCGGAGGTCTCCACCCCTCCTAAAGCCCATAAGAAAATGGATGTTTCTACTAAGGCTAAATCCTTGCCTTCGTCCCTGGCTGGGGACTCTCACCAACCAAAACCTAAAAAGGCTAAATTTTCGGCTCCGGAGCTCTCTGTTAGCCCCAGTGCTTTTGGTGCTTAGACCTTCGGCTCCATTAGTGATTTTGGCTCATCCTCTCCTGCAGCCTTCTGTATATTGGCATCGAGGGCTCCTCTGTTCAGACCATTACCACTGTATCGGCACCGACCGTTCAGTTGGCACAGACCTGGACCGCATAGGCTCCGAGATCTTCCTCGGAACCAAGGCCTTTATTGTTGACTCCAGTTTTGTCGGTTCCAGCTTCAGCACCGACTCCCACTTCGGCACCGATTCCCTGTGTCGGTGCAGACAATGACCTCGGCACCGATGACTTCTTCGGTGCAGACAACCATAGTCTAGTCTTTCTCGGCACCATTGTCCTCGGTGCAGTCAGATGAGACGGGCACTGAGTCTGCCTCGTCTGTGGACAGACCTGTTTCTCCCTCAGTCTCCATGAGGTCCACTAGAAGCCTTTCCGAACATGATGTGTTACGTCTTGTGGACCAGGGATGCTCGGCCAGAGGTATCCCACCCCTCAGGAACTATCCTTCCTTGGGAGGTGATCACCCATCTGCAAAGACCCCCTTCTTATTCTCCTCCGTCATTGCCTTTGAAGTTTATGGACATAGCACAGTCTTCCCCTTCTGCGGTTCCCTTTATGGATCACACTAAGGAACCGCAGTTGCCTTCATGGCAGGAAAGTTTTGCTGCGACCCAGGATGTCAGCTGTGACACGCATAGCTTGCTGCTCCAAAGCCATCCAGGGACTCCGGGTTGGCAGGCTGAGCCACTTAGGGGGGAGGGGTGTCCCCTGCCCTAGACATACACTCCTCTTTGGGTGGACCAGCCTTCCAACTGATGGAGAAGGCTTTCGCTGCTGCTGGTGATACCAGATTGTCTATACCTCCGCCCTCCTCTGGTACACTGGTTCCACAAGTCGCATCTAGCGGACTCCAGATGCAAGGGCAGCAGGACATATTCCCCTCAGGAATCCCCTTTTCCGCTGTCTTCTCCAGCTTCTCCCGCTGAGGAGGTCCACCGGAAAAGTTCGTATAAGAGGAAGCACATGGACTCCACAGAGGAGTCCCTCACCGAAGACACAGATTTCGATGAGGGGGAAGGATCCCCTCGGTCACCCTCTGAGGTATCCTTTGGCGATATCCTCAAAATCCTGAAACAGAGAGGTGACTGGCAGTCCTCTAATCTGACCTCCTGGGTTACTCCACCTGCTGATGAACTTGTCTGGCTCATCGTGCAGCATGCTTGGAAGGCTCCTGATACCGTTGAAGCTATTCCCAAGTGGCCAGATAAGATCTTGTCCCCTCCTGCTTCTGATCCCCATTGGTCCAAAGGTCTTCCTGTGGATGCTTTGGTGGCGGCGGCCACAACAAACAAGGATCTGGCAGAAGAAAGCCAGACTGTCCATCCGCCTAACAAAGAGTCCCGGGCCCTGGACAGGATAGGGAAGTGCACCTTTGCTTCAGCAACCTTTGCTATCAGGTCCCTAAATTATATGGCACATTTCACCAGGTTTCAAAGTGATCTGGTTTTGGAGTTCTCTGAAACCTTGGCTGGTGCCGTGTCTGATGAGGTCCGTGACAAAGTGGCCTCTCAGCTGGCCACCATTGAATCTATATCTAAGTCCTCTATGCGACTGATATCTCACGCATCAGAAGGAGCAGCTAGAGCAGCGGGTTCAGTTGCGGTCTTGAGACGACACGCCTGGATGCGCTTGTGCAACTTCACGGAACCCTTTAAGTCTTCTTTTTCTTAATGCCCCCATTGAGCCCTCCTTGTTGTTTGGGCCCAAAGTTTAAAGCACACTGGCCAGATGTGAACAGGACGGTAAGACCCTTTCTGCCGTAGGTGTCCGTTATTCTTCCCTTCAACGTGCTTTCTCCCAAAACCAAAAGAGTGGGAAGATATGGTTCAAGAAATCTCAGGGTCCCTTCCGTGACACACAGGCCGAGTTCTCCCCTAGAGGCAGAGGGGGAAACTCACAGGGAAGATGCTCCTTTCGGGGCAGAGGGGGACCGCGTAACCAGGGTTCCAGGGATTCTTTCCCTGGTCAATCCTACCAGCGCTTCTGAAGAGTGGCCCAACTCCTTTCCTCTGGAGGTGGTTGGGGGACGTTTCTCATTGTACCCTTCTGCCTGGCTAACCATCACCACCGATTCTTGGGTACAAAGGATAATAACCAGAGGTTATCATATCCCCTTCGATCTTTGTCCCGTCCCTTCAAAAAATCTTCCCAACGTTCCACCCAGTCAAAGGGAAGAAGCAGCACTAGAGATAGAAAAGCTGCTAAGAAAGAGTCATCCAAATAGTCCCTCCAGACCAGATAGGATCCGGATTCTACTCAAGACTATTTTTGGTGCCAAAGAAGACCGGGGACTGGAGACTAATTTTGGATCTCAGTATGTTGAACAAGTTTGTGAGAGTACAAAAATTCCGGATGGTCACAATACAGTCTATCCTCCCGCTTTTGGAAAAAGACGATTGGATGTGCTCGATAGATCTTCAAGATGCGTAATACCACATAAAGGTGGACAGCCCATCAAGAAGATTTCTGCGCTTCCATGCCGGAGCCAGTCACTACCAGTTCAGAGTACTGCCCTTCGGACTCTCTACAGCCCCCAAAGTGTTCACAAAGTGCATGGCAGTTGTCACAGCTCACTTGCGACTTCAAGGATTCCAGGTGTTTCCATACCTAGACGACTGGCTCATTTCCGCCCGCACCAGACTTCTACTGGAAAAAGCCCTGGCATACTTTCTCCTCGCTGCTCAAAGGCTAGGCATAACCATAAACTGGCAGAAATCCAGTCTCACCCCATCTCAGTCGACAGATTTCATAGGGGTTATCTTGGACACAAAAAACTGCAGAGCTGCTATTCCAGAGCACAGAATTCTAAGGATAAAGCAACAACTAATTCCAATCCTTTCAAAGGAAAAATCCACGGCTCACTCGGTTCTACAGCTGTTGGGTTCCATGGCAGCCTCCATCACCATTGTTCCCCTGGCCAGGTTTCACATGAGGCTTCTACAATGGCTACTGCTCACCCAATGGTATCCTTTTCAGCATCCTCTTTCAGCCATGATTCGAGTAGTCCACAGGTGCAAACAGGATTTAAATTGTTGGATGACACACAATCTCTCACAATGGTCTCGCCCCTTCTCCCCCCCAGCAACCCAAGGCCACAGTGACCAGGGACGCCTCCCTGATGGGGTGGGGCTATGTCAGGGACAGACAGTCCAAGGCACTTGGTCCCAACTGGAGGCCCATCTGCATATAAATGTTCTAGAGCTGAGGGCGGTGCTTCTTGCGTTGCAAGCATTCCATCCCCTGTTGCCGTCTGGGACAATTGCGATTCAGTCAGACAACATGGCGGTGGTCTGGTACATCAACAAGCAAGGTGGAACCAAATCTTACCCCCTTTGTCGAGAGGCCATGAGGATATGGCAATGGGCGATGGCTACCAACCATTTTCTTCTAGCAACACACATTCCCGGGAGTTCCAACGTGATAACAGACAAACTCAGCAGGTGCATTCTTCAACCTCACGAGTGGTCCCTGAATCCCTTGATAGCGGCGGAGATCTTCCACCGCTGGGGCCGTCTTTGCTGCGACCTCTTTGCATTCCCGACCAACTACAAATGCAGCAACTACTTTGCCCTAATCCCCCCTCCGGGACAGTCACCCAGGGATGCTCTCGTCCACGATTGGCCCTCTGGTCTTCTTTACGCATTTCCACTCTTTCCCCTCATTCCCCAGTTTCTGAAGAAAGCCTTGCGGTTAAAGAGCAAGGTGATCCTCATAGCACCATACTGGCCTCAACAGATTTGGTTCCCCTTCCTTTGGCTTCACCTACTAGATCGACCATGGATTCTCCATCCAACCCCGGAGTTGATCTCACATCCACAGAACCTGATTCATCCCAACCTGAACAGCCTGAAGCTAACGGCTTGGCTACTCCAATTCCTTTGATTGCCAGGCAGAATGATCTTTCTTTACCAGTGCATAATATTCTCATTGCTTCTCATAAGTCTTCCACTAGAATTACTTATCTGAGCAAGTGGAAAAGATTTACCTGTTGGCTGAAAGATAAACAAGTTAGACCCCTTTTCAGCACCAGTGTCGTTAATACTAGACTATCTGGCCAACCTGTTTCAACTGGGTCTATCGGCCTCTAACATTAGAGTTCATTTGGCTACAATTTCTAATTTTCATGAGGGTGTCCAAGATTCCTCTCTTATGTCCAATAAATTGTGCAAGACCTTCATAAAAGGTGTGAATCATCTGAAGCCACCTTTTGCAGAACCTATTCAACCATGGGATTTATCATTAGTTCTACAAGCTTTGACAATGCCACCTTTCGAACCAGCCTCTTCTTGCGACCTCAAGTATTTGTCATGGAAAACCTTGTTTTTGGTCACTATTACTTCTGCCAGACGTATTTCTGAACTACATAAGAGAGGAATCTTGGACACCCTCAAGAGTCCATACTTGATTTTTCATAGAGATAGACTGTCTCTGAGAACTAATCCGTAATTTATGCCTAAAGTGATCTCTGAAATGTCCATTAATCAAGCCATTGAATTGCCAGTTTTCTTTCCCAATCATTCAAACAGAGGAGAGTATTGCCTACATACCCTATATATACACAGGCAAATCCGTTTTTACTTAAACAGGACTAAACCCTTTCGTAAATCTGACCAGTTCTTTTTGTTCTTTTCTGGACCTAGATTAGGATCTGCTGTTGCTAAGTTCACATTGGCTAGATTGTTGAAGGACTGTGTGACCTTTATTTGCACACAACGTAATATATCGTTGCCTACAACAATGAAAGCTCATTCAGCAAGGTCGGTGGCAACTTCTGCTGCCTTCCATGCCAGAGCTTCTTTACATGACATCTGTGCAGCTGCAACTTGGGCTACACCTCATACCTTCATCAATCATTACAAATTGGATTTGGCCTCCAGGGGAAGAGCATCTTTCGGTTCTATGGTGCTTAGGAATGTCCTTCCATGAGAGCCTCCCAGGAATAGAGGTAGCTGGGGACTCTGTCCCATGCGTAAGGAATGAATGAGGATTAACAGTATCAGATAAAGAAGTTATGTCTTACCATAACGTTCCATCTGTATTGTTTACCCTCGTTCAGTCATTACTACCCTCCCTCCTTCCCCCTCCTGTGGTTTCTAGCGGATCTCACCATCCGGTTCTCTTAGGTTATTTGACCAGAGGTAGCCTCTACCTTCTTTAACTTGCAAAACTCAATCTGAGGTAACAGGGAGAGGGGGATTGTGGGTAAGAGTTTAGCTCGAGAGCTTGAAGTTGACGCAAGCTTGGAAAATGGCCAGCTCTGTACCGATACCCATGCGTAATGACTGAATGAGGATTAACAATACAGATGGAACGTTATGGTACGACATAACTTCTTTTTATTCAATCTTTCTTCATTATGAAGGTTCTGGGCCTATGAATCAGCATTTTTGTAACGGGGGTGAGAGTGGGTGCATTTTAAACAGGAACGGCTTAGGTGTACTCTATAGAAGTACCTAAGTGGAGACCTTAACATATTGTTGATGGTGTTTGTAATGTTTCATCAGAGCCGCTGAGATGGATATGTCTATCTTGCTTTATCTGCCATACAGTTTTTTGCTGAATATGTTCCTAAATCATTTGTCACAGATCGTTTTCATTCTGTATGGTTTGCAGTACCTGGAATATGCGTTGCACGCTTAGCTTGTTGATAACTAATTAAAGAAGTTTTCCAATCCGTACTCACTGTGCATTATTCACTTTTTCTTTGAATAGTGTTTGCTAGGTATGTATGTCTAGTTTGAACAAGCCATAGTTCCTGTTTGGTTTCAGTGTTAATTTTTTTTTACCATAGGTTAATGGGCGTGTTGAAATGCCTGAAGATGATTTGATTTCTTTTATTCAGACGGAACCATTGAAACAGCCACTGGAGAGTGAAAAGAAGACTGAAAAGGTTTGTCATCCACAGGTTTCATAACTGCAGCACCATTTATTTAATTGGCAAAGCTACCTACAGCGTTGCATATAATTCAAGAGATGTTTTGCTTCTACTGTGATTTGTTGTGTTACAGTCGAACAAGGTTATTACTGGATGAAAACACTTACTCACAACATGGGGGGGGGGTTAAGTCACCTCCCCAAGCTTTATATACCTACTCTATGGTCACCCACACATGAAGGAAGACATCTTCCAAGGGAAAGGAATCAAGAGTAGTTGCACACTTAGAAACTGCACTGGCAGTGATTTTCTGTTTTAAAATGGTCAATGGGAAGTTCAACCTCACTCAACTGATCTTGACCATTTGGCACCTCTTGGCCATTCTAAGCTTGAGGAGGTGTAGGGAAGCCATGTATTGTATTTGGCTTTCACTCTGTCCAAAACTGTATCCTCCCTTCTGAAACCTGTTCTACAAATCCCGTTTCAGGTGCTTCTGTTTCCTTTCCTCCTCTTCTTCACTGGAAAATATCTTCCGTTGTAGTTTTGTTGTTGTTTTTAAGTGTTTAAATGTTTGTGTCATTTTCCCCCTTTGTCATATCCCAAAAATTACATACTTGGGCTGCATATCTTTTTTGTTTGTAGGGTTAGTTGTTTATATTTTATCTGTCAGCATCATTGCCCGCTGCATTGGCATCCAAAGTCCAACACACAGTTTAGGGTGTAATCACTGGATCTTTGCACATTAGGACAGTTTGCCTGATCACTTAAATTCTTCTGTAAATGTCTTCCCTGTTTCTAGAGAAGATGGTCATCTTTGGGCAGGCAGTGGTCTTGTCTGTCATAATTTTTGTTTTTATGCATTTATGAACTTGTCTCTTTGAGAACTTTCAAAGTTGAGCCAATGAGTGCGGCGGCCTTTTTTTTTTTTTTTTTGCTCAGCATTCAACAAAAGTAACAGCAACTACACTTTCGAGAGCCAAGGACCTTATCCCATCAGATGGCTAAGTTCAGCATCAAAAGCCCCATAGAGCTTGTTGTCTACCGCAGTCAGCAATTCTTTGTGCACGTGGTTCTCAAATCTCCCCTAATAGTCCCTTTAGAATAATGACCATATGCTTGCTAACAGAAAAGACCAGATTTACACATTTGTTCTTTGTGTATAGTGATGGAAGACACTTTCTTGATTTGTTTTCCTTATATTATGTGATGTGTGCAATTATCTTCATTATTGATTCAGCAGGAGGCTTCACTGCCATCTCCACTGAGAGCTCGAAGCCTTTGAAGTTGCTGCATCACCTTGCATGACTGACAAAAGAAAAGCAAGGAAAGGTAAATAAAGTATGTTTGGGAATTCTCACAAACATGGATTTGGTGGCAAATGTGTCTGTAAGTTGGAGTGTTATAACTTGTCAGGAACAAAATGCACCTAAATCTCGATCAGCTGATTGCAATTGGTAATGTGGTGTTGCACTTAACCTTGTGTGGTGCTGTCTTTCAGAGATTATAGACTGAACTACAGTCAGGCATTATCAGCTTATGGCACTGGACACACAAACAAACACACACATCTTAGCCTTTAAACCATACACTGAATTGAGTATGCATAGAACCTTGTACCATTAAAAACAGTGATACTGATTGCCATGCCTGCTTACCCTGCTACTTGTCTAGCTGTAGTCAAAAACATGTGACTCCCAAAGTTAGAGTACAATCCACCATAACCACCTTGTGTTCCACCTATACTATGCACATTCTTTAAACTGCAGTAAGTAAAATTAGTTGGTTTGCTTTCCTTTCTAGTTCTTCCCTCCATCCCTCTTAAGTTGCTAAAAGGCTGGATGCCAGTAACCAGTGGAGTCGCTTTCATTGTAAGCATCTTTATGTTTAAAATTCTCAAATTGCAATACTATCTTCATTATGTTCAAAACTGTCAATTAAGGCATCTCTTCTCTGAGAAATTCTTATACTGATACTGCATCACTCTGCTTTCTAACAACAGTAAGAGAAAAGTCTTTTCTAAGATCCATGTTTCTACCTAAAATTATTTATCCAAGTACATGCACAAGTTGTAGATATTAAATTAGTTCCAAGACAAATTAAAAGAACATATTTTCAGGTTAAATAAATGCATATGTTTTACAGAACAGCGGATTATTGTACTGACTACCCTATTATATGCCGTCAAGTTTTTCTGAAAAACTGTGTCTGTTGTGTCAAAAGGATACTGTTTGCATACATTTACAGTTTTTCTAATGAATAATTTCTTGCAAAATATGCTAAACTTGTTTAGCTACCAACATTGCGAACTGCCTCCCCAAATGTGTTTAATTTTGTACATGGACTATTGGTTCTCTTACTGTGTACTGTTGTATTGCATCTTATTGCCATTTTATATATTGTATTGTTTTTCTTTACTGGTGAGCTGTATATTCATGTAATTTTCTCTATTATGCTTTTATGATATTGTCATTTTGATTACACGAGCATGGTCTGTGGCTGAAAAGTGTTAATTTGACCACCTGCCTACCCACTTAAATCACAAATTAATTACTTGGAGGTGTTTTGATGACTGTTGTATAAACTTCTTTGCATCCCTGCTCCCACCAGTTAGCAGGGACTCTTGTTACATGCAACTTTGCTATATGTGCAAAGAATGTATATAACATTGTATATTTGCAAAATGGTATTAACAGCTTGACACTCTGTAGCATCTCTTCTGATGTTCATCGTGTTTCACTGTTGCAGTCATTACTCTTGGGTTGTCCTGCTGGCAGGCTGCCCTCGGTCGGCCAGAATTCCAAAGTCTAGGTCCGGCGTCGGTTGCTGCCGCCTCTTCCCTGACGTCAGTGCGCCAGGGGTATAAAAGATGCAGCTGACGTCATTTTCTTCAGTCTTTCTTGCCGCACGGTGCCCGAAGCAAAAGCAGTTCGCAAGTGCCGGTCAGCCGACTCCTGAGATTTTCAAATCCGAATTTCAGATCCGAAGTCTTCATTAAAGCTAAGTACCCTGTTGGGGAAACTTTTTTCTTGCTCCAGACCGATGTCAGCAAAAGTTAACAATTGTATTTCTTGTGAGAAGCAAATACCTCATAAGGATTTTCACTTTTACTGTATTCCTTGCCTAGGCCCTGATCACAGCGTTGCTAGTTGTCGGTTTTGTGCTAGCTTTAACCAACGCACTATCAAGCGTCGGTTTGATTTTGCATTTCATTACTTTGGCCGTAGATTTAATTATATAATGCCATCTGATCAGCCGACAACAGCAGTTTACAAAAAATGCAAGGACAAGGAAAAGGATAGGCATCCGAGGTCCAAAACCGACGAAGCCTCTTTTAGGCCAGTCGCCGGTTTTCAGTGAGGCGCTTTCGCAGCCCCTGGCGCCCACTACCTCAGAGCCACAGGCCGCTTCCGACTCCCACGGGGAGCAGACTGGGCCTCTGGATACTCAAGGTATTGGACACTCTGAAATCATTCCCTCAATTGGGTCCGGAGCCGCTGAGCAGGCATCGGCTTCTGAGGGTGTCTTCAGACCTACACAACTATATATTAAGCCATCTTCAGCTTCAAAGACAAAGACTAAAGCAGCATTAAAGACAAAGAAACAAGTACAGCATTCTCCTACTCAGACTACCATGCCTAAAAAACAGATGCTCAAAATGGCCGAAGACCTAATTACTTTGATCAGGGGTTCCCATCCCCCTCCTGATAAGAGGCCTAGGCAAGAAACATAGAGTATGATTCTTCTGATCAGGTTTCTATTTCCTCTGATTCCTCTTCTGAACAGGATTACTCCATGCTTCCCTATGAGGATTCTGATGTTGAAGAATCCATTCCTTCAGCCTCTCCTCCTGAGGATTATTCTTTTGGGGAAACCCTGCATACCATGAGGGAACATTTCCACTGGGAGAGCCAAGATTATTCTAAATCTAAGAAAAGGCTCAGAGACTTTCTGCTACTTCCTCAGCCACAGACCCCTTGCTATTCCACCTTTTCTAGACATTGTAGATGATGTATTTTCAGAGTTCGGCCTGTTCCCAGACTCTCTACCCCCTGCATCTGCTAAGCCAGACAGATACTACAGGGTCCTGGATTCTCATAAATTCCTGTATAAAAACCCCGCTGCTGACCCAGAAACTATATCTCAGGGTCCCAAGGGAGTTAAAGCTTCCACTGCAAAAAACCCTGTCCCCTCTGATAGGGATTCCAGGGCTCTAGACAGATGGGGGAAACAAGTCTACATTTCTGCTACCCTGGCTGTAAGGTCCTTAAATTGTCAGTTTCATATGCTTAAATATCAGCAATACTTAATGTCACTGCTTAAACAGAAAATGTTGACAAATACTGAATGTTCAGAGAACAAGGAATTGCAGGATTTATTGCATGCAGTTGAACAAGTGGGAAAGCATACTTTGCAATGTGGTTATGATTCACTGGAGGCCTCTTGCAGGGCCGCTATTACAGGTTCTGTTATCAGAAGGCATGCTTGGTTAAAGGAACAAAATCTGCCTGATCATGTTAAAGCAAAACTATTAGATGCACCATTACAGCATGATACTTTGTTTGGTACTAAAGCAGAAGAGGTGTTGAAAAAAATGGAGGATAAAGCAAAATCCATGCAGACAGTCCAGGATTTCTTACAGGTACAGCCACCCAGATTTAGCAGAAACTGGCCTTCTAAAAATTGGTCATTTCCAGTGTCTGTCAGGCCACAGAGAGGCAGATACAGGCGCCCCAGAGGCAGAGCTCAGCCCCAAGGCACATACAGGCCTAAACAATGGGGTGCTCCTACCTCCAAAAGCGGAGAAGACAAATCACAACCTTACAGGAAACAGTCCCAATGTCTTTCCTCTACCAGATCCAAGCACTTTTCTTTTGGCAGCCCCCTTAGGGGGAAAACTAGCACTTTTTTTCATCAAATTGGCAAAGGACTACCCAAGACAAATGGGTCCTTAACATAGCGTCCCAAGGCTACAGGTTCCATTTCCACACTCTACCAAGGTCAAAAGGTATGCCAGACCTGCCACACAATCAATGGTGGACATGAGGGCCATTCAGCAAGTACCACAACAAGAGCAGGGGCAAGGATTTTACTCCAGACTTTTCCTAGTACCCAGAAAGGACAAAACCTGGAGACCAATGCTGGACCTGTCTATACTAAATACATTTCTGGAAGTTCCAAAATTCAAGATGTTGACTCTACAGCAGCTACTGCCCATGCTGAGCAGGAAGGTTTGGCTCGTAACTTTGGACCTAAAAGAGGCATACCTGCATGTCCCAATCAGACAATCTTGCAGAAGATACCTCAGATTCATAGCTGGCTCAATGCATTACCAATTCTCTGCACTGCCCTTTGGCTTATCTACTGCGCCCAGGGTCTTCACAAAATGCCTGGCACCAGTAATAGCGTTTTGCAGACAAAAAGGAATTCAAATATATCCCTACTTGGACGACTGCCTAATTCAAGCAGAGAACAAAGACATTCTTCTAAAGCATCTGGCGTTTGTAAAAAGATTACTAATTGGCCTAGGGTACACAGTAAATGAAAAGAAATCAAAACTAGTGCCCTCTCAAGAGATAATATTCCTGGGTGCAAGCCTAAATACAACTGCCCAGATGGCTTATCTCACGCCAGACAAACAAAAGCATCTGACTACTTACTTCAAGAAATTGGCAACACAAACCCACTTATCTGCAAGGAAAATCCTGCAGGCCTTGGGTTTCATGACATCTTGCATTCTATTAATTCCATATGCCAGACTGCATATAAGGAAATTACAATGGTACCTAAAAAGTGTTTGGACTCAGCATTGCCACAGCCTGGAGACAGTAATTGCACTCATTCCCTGCCTACAACAGGAGTTTCGATGGTGGGCAGAAGCCTGTCACCACAACAAGGGTCTGCCATTCAGTTTACCCACAGCCAGACAGACACTGACAACGGATGCATCAGATTATGCCTGGGGAGCCCATATGGCAGGAAAATGTATTCAGGGCACATGGCCTGCAAACCAGATGCATCTTCACGTCCATCAAAAAGAGATGCTAGCTGTTCAAAATGCCCTGACAGCTTTCAAGGACCTGCTTCATCCAGGAAAGTTACTGATAAAGACAGACAACACTACGGTCATTTGGTACATAAATAAGCAGGGAGGTACACATTCCTACCCCCTATGCAGACAAGCAATGACCTTATGGGACACAGCATTGGCTTTTCAAATTCACCTGCAAGCACAATTCCTGCCAGGAAAAACAAATACTCTGGCAGACGAAGTAAGCAGAAACCTCATGGATCCCCACGAATGGAAACTGGATCCACAAGTCTTCAGCATGTTAATAAGGAAATGGGGATGCTCAGACATAGATCTATTTGCCTCCCCTTCACAACTGCCAGTTGCAGAGATTTTGCACAAGGATTTATCACAATCAAGCATGGAATGTGGACTCCCTATCCTTCAGCTGGAAAAATCTAGTGGTATATGCTTTTCCCCCACTGCCTCTCCTTCCCAGGGTACTCCTAAAGGTCAGACAAGAGAAGCCAAAAATGATACTGATTGCACCAGACTGGCCACGCCAGCACTGGTACCCAATCCTAAAGAGCTTGTCTCAAGGTCCAGCATGGATATTGCCTCAAACTTCTCACTTGCTAACCCAACAAAACAGATCCTGCACAGCCAACTCAGGACCTTAAATCTGGCAGCATGGCGGATAATGTAACCATTCATAACACTCCTCTTTCAAAATTTGTTATGGATGTTATCTTGGAGGCCAGGAGGGCCAGCACTAGAAAATCTTATGCAGAAAAATGGAAGAGATTCTGTGCTTGGAACCAGGAACAGGGCATTGACACGTGTGTACCAAATATCCCTCAGATTTTACAATACCTAACTGAGATGCTGAACAAAGGCCTTTCCTTCTCATCGGTTAAGATTCATGCCTCTGCCATTTCAGCCCATTACAACACGGAACCCCCTATTTTTTCTCATCCTTTAATAAGGCAGTACCTCAGAGGGGCCAAAAACATTAGGCGTCCAAGGAGAGCACCAATTCCGGCCTGGGACCTCAATTATGTTCTGGAAAAACTCACACTGCCTCCTTTCGAGCCAGCATCAACAGCAGATATAAAATTCTTATCCTGGAAAACAGCTCTGCTCCTAGCAATAACCTCTGCAAGGCGGGTCTCGCAGTTACAAGCACTCGTGGCTGTGGAACCTTTCATCATTTTTCAACCAGACAGAGTTTCCTTGAGGACAAACCTACATTTATGCCTAAGGTGGTGTCCAGTGTGGCCCTTAACCAAACCATTCACTTGCCAGCCTTTTATCCTAATCCACAGAACAAGGGTGGGAAAATTCTGCATTCTTTGGACATACACAGGCAGTTACGCTTCTACTTGGACAGAACTAAAGCTTTCAGAAAGACTGAGCAACTTTTAGTGTCTTATGCTGCAGGACCACAAGGAAAGCATATCTCAAAACAGACTATTTCAAAATGGATAGGCCATTGCATCCGTTTCTGCTATTTTCAACATGGCAAATCAGTGCCCAAGGGCATTAGGCCTCATTCCACCAGAACAGCAGCCACTTCAGCAGCCTTCCTCAGAGGAGTACCAACCAAAGATATCTTACAGGCTGCAACTTGGAGTTCAGTGCACACCTTCACAAAGCACTACCACTTGCCTCTTTACTCTAAGTCCAGAGCAGGCTTTGCCACTGCAGTCCTGCAGGGCCTCATAGCCTCTCCTAATCCTATTTAGCCCAGCCACCCTACCTCAGCTTTGGGATTCAACCCAAGAGTAATGACTGCAACAGTGAAACACGATGAACATAGTACAGTTGTGTACCTACCATAAATGTAGATGTTCGAGTGTATTCACTGTTGCAGTCCAGGTTACCCACCATCCCCCTTTTCTTTGCTGGGACTTATCTGCACTTCTCTATCCTATACAACGTTTTTGGTGTATTTGCTTGTAGGTGAAGGAAATGTTATTTTTGTGCATGCATTTTTATTGGCTTATTTTTCAGCCTACCAATTTGGGGGCACCTGACATCTGGGGCAAGAAAAACTGAAGAAAATGGTGTCGGCTGCATCTTTTATACCCCTGGTGCACTGACGTCAGGGAAGAGGCGACAGCAACCGACGCCGGACCTAGACTTTGGAATTCTGGCCGACCGAGGGCAGCCTGCCAGCATGACAACCCAAGAGTAATGACTGAAACAGTGAATACACTCGAACATCTACATTTATGGTAGGTACACAACTGTACTTTATTTGTCCACACTTGTTTCCGTTTTGGCTTTCTGTTATTACTGTCCTGATTATTGTGGATAGGTAGCAGGTCAGACTTCTTGTGCTTCACTAACATTTTTCTAAGGCTGCATAGCTTGTGTCGTCCTTTTCCATGAAATTTAGTGTAGCCTGGAAGGAAGAAGGAAACAGGTTAGTCTTCTGAAATAATTAATGCAAAGTTAGGTCTTCTCTAGTTGTCTTCTGGGATACCTTTGAGTCTGGGAATTAAAATTACTCCTGTACCATTCTGCAAAAGAGCAGAATTTTGGAGAATCTTCATGTGTACACAGATTTTTCTTCAGTTTCATCTTCCATCGGGAACATTTGAGAGTTTATTTACAAGACTGAGGATGTAAGTGAATTCTTTGCATATCGAGGTTAGGCGTGGGGATCATGGATCTTTGCCTGGCTAATGCCTGCATCCCTTGGCGGATGTATGCAGCATGAGTGTAGAATTTTTCTGCCTGTTTGACATCCAATCCTTCCGAGCTACACGCTCTAGGGACCTAAACCTGGTCAGCACAATAAACAGAACATGCCGGAGGGATAGATTCCTGTCCCAGAGACTTCCCATACTCTGGAATAACTGCCTATCTATATCAAACAAAGCTCCTCATTAGCACTCTTCAGGAAAAATCTTGATTGGATGGAAAATAGGAAATTCATCCCGGGGATGGCTCTGCTCGACAGTGGCACAGGAAAATAATTTTCTTGGGTGGCAAAAGCCAGGGTACCTTTTTGGCTGGGCTTGTTATAGGCCCCAGGGCCAATAACCTAGTACCTACCTATGAACCTTGCTCTGACTGTTCTCAAGTACTTTTTCCACAAGCAGCAGCTTTTTCAACACTCCCCCAGCCTTTCATATGCATACTTCCCATTTACCAGACATTTTGGGGTGGGAGGAGGTTACCTGATGTCTGGATGTTTTATTTTTCATTTCTCCATTTGGGTAGGGAGTATGTCAACTCATTACCTTCACAGTTGTGCAGAATCTTAGATTAATGGATGAGGGAGGTTTTGAAGTTTGATTACAAAGTAGCGTTCCTTTAGACTCTTCTCAGCCAGTTCCCATGTGTCCAGGACTTTAACTAAGGTGAATCCTGCATCTTAAGGAATATACTAAGGAGGGTGTAGCTCCACTTCATTCCGTGTTCTGTATCATGAGGATTCTTCTCCTTGTTCTTGGCTTTAAAGAGTCAGTGGGACTCGTACCTTTCAACTGTAGAGATTTTTGCAGAATGTCCAGATTTTTCCTCATATTTTTGGTCTTGTAATTTTATGGATTTTTGTGGCAAATCAGTGAGGATTGAATTCACTAAATAATGACAATAATTTGAGTTTCAGACTTTATATTCTTCAGAAAATGCATGGTAACACAAGACCTTTTATTCTATCAACTTTCTAAGTTTATAAGAGCAGTATTTAAATGTATCCCTATTTTTGAGGCTTTGTCCCCCCCATTATTTGTGGGTTTGTCAAGATTTTTTGTGCTAAGAGTTTGATAGCTATAATGGGACTTGGAGGCCTGTTCTTAAGTATCAGAAGTGAAGGAGTTTGAAGTGTGCTGTCCTTTACATTCTCTTTTCTTTCTGTCCTGTCCTGTTTCATAGAGCCTGGGTTGAAGGTCTGTATGTAAAATATATTTACTAGTATTTTTCTATTTTATGCCGTTTTAGTGGACTTAAAAGATTCATAGTGGGGTAACAGCATTTTAATTTGCAGTATTACTTGCTTGCTCAGTAGTTTTCCCACTGAGTGTTTTTTTTAGAGTGTGTAACACAACCATGGAGGTCCCATGCACATTTGCCCTTACCTGATCAACTGTATCATTCAGACTCAGTTTCTGTAACAGTTAGTGGTTAGTCTCAGGGAGGTCATTCTATTTCTGGGCTAATTAGAATTGATAGTAAAAAGTAGTCTTGTTCAGGCCGCGGTAGTGCAGTGGTTAGTATTATCGCCTCACAGTAAGAGCATGTTCATCATGCATACAGCTGCAGTCATAACAGATGGGTTATCCTGCCGTCAGGCGGGTCCTCGGTCGGCCGAATTCCAAAGTCTTGGTCCGGCGTCGGTTGTCGTCGCTTCTTCCCTGACGTCAGTGCGGCAGGGGTACAAGAGGCAGCCGACGCCATTTTCTTTAGTCTTTCTTGCCGCGCGGTGCCCAAAGCAGAAGCAGTTCGCAAGTGCCGGTCGGCCAGCTCCTGAGATTTACGAAAGTATTTCAGCCGAAGTCTTCTTGAAAGCTAAGTACCCGTTGAAACTTTTCTTGCCTCAGACCGATGTCAGACAAAGTTAATAATTGCATTTCATGTGGGAAGCAAATACCGCATAAGGATTTCCACTCTTTCTGTATACCTTGCTTAGGCCCAGACCACGGCGTCGGCCTGCCGTTTTGTGCTAGATTCAATAAGCGCACTCTTAAGCGTCGGGCGGTTTCGCCCTTCACTTTTTTGGCAAAAAGTTTAATTATATTATGTCGTCGGATACTCCGACTCCAGTTTTGAGCAAAAAACGCAAAGATAAGGACCGACATACGAGGTCCGCACCACCTACTGAAACCACGCTAAGACCGACTACCGGTTCTCCGGTACTCAGCGAGGTGCCTACGCAGCCCCTGAGTACCGATGACAATGCATTACCGGTGTCTTCAGTACCCGAGGTCGCAGGCTCCTCTGCCCCCATTCCTATTACTCTTATCAGGGGTTCTCAACCCCCCTCTGACAAAAGGCCCAGATTAGAGGAAGACTACCCTTCCTCAGATCAAGCTTCTATTACCTCAGAACTATCTGAGGACCAGGATTATGCCTATTCTCCATTCGAAGACTCTGATGCAGAGGAGTCTATTCCCTCGGTCTCCCCCCCTGAGGACTTCTCTTTTGGGGAAACCCTGCATACATTGAGGGAACACTTTCACTGGGAAGGCCAAGATTACTCAGATTCCAAGAAAAGGCTCAGGGAATTTCTTCTGCTCCCCCAGCATAGGCCTCTGGCTATCCCTCCTGTTTTAGATATATTGGATGATGTGTACACAGAAGCCAGCCTTAATCCTGATTCTTTGCCTCCAGCTCCTGTTAAACCAGACAGGTATTACCGGGTTCCTGATTCTCACCAGTTCCTATATAAAAGCCATACTGCTGACCCAGAAACAATTTCACAGGGTCCCAAGGGAATTAAGGCCTCTACTGCTAAACATCCATTACCCTCAGAGAGAGATTCCAGCGCTTTAGAAAGGTGGGGGGAAAAGGTGTACACCTCGGCCATTTTAACCATGAGGGCATTAAACTGTCAGTTCCATATTTTAAAGTATCAACAGTTTTTGATATCTCGGCTGAAAAGCAAGATGACACAACCAGAACAACCAGATTTAAAAGAGTTGCAGGATTTGTTGCATGGTGCAGAGCAAGTGGGTAAACATACCTTGCAGTGTGGTTTTGATGCTTTAGAGGCCTCATGTAGAGCTGCTGTTACGGGGTCTGTTATACGTAGGCATGCTTGGCTCAAAGTGCAAACCTTACCAGATCATGTCAAAGCTAAATTATTAGATGCACCTCTTCAAAAAGATGTATTGTTTGGTGTTAAAGCTGAGGAGGTGCTGAAGAAAATGGAGGAAAAAGCGAAATCAATGCAAACAGTGAAAGATTTCCTGCAGGTACAGCCTCCACGTTTCAGCAGAAACTGGCCTTCAAAAAATTGGTCCTTTCCAGCCACGGACAGACCTCAAAAGGGCAGATACAGGCGCCCAAGGGACAGAGGGCAACCTCAAGGATGTTACAGAGCCAGACAGTGGCAAGCACCAACCCCAAGAGGTGGAGAAGATAGATCACAGTCTTTTAGAAAACAGACACAATGACTTCCCCCTACACCTGCCAAGCAAAGCTTTAATGGCAGCACCTTTGGGCGGAAAACTGAAAACTGACATTATTCTCAAAAAATTGGCATATTGTTACAAAAGACAAATGGATTCTGGACATTATAGACAGAGGCTACAGGTTCCACTTTCACACCCTTCCAAAAATGAGAGGCATGCCAAACCTGCCACAAAATCAAAGGGCAGAGGCACAAAAACAAGTTGCAGCTCTCATGGACATGAAAGCAATTCAAGAGGTACCTGCAAAAGAACAAGGTCAAGGGTTTTATTCCAGACTATTCCTGGTGCCGAGGAAAGACAAAGATTGGAGACCTATCTTAGACCTATCCATCCTAAACACATATCTACAGGTGCCAAAATTCAAGATGCTCACATTACAGCAGCTTCTTCCCATGCTGGGCAAGGAGTCTTGGCTGGTAACATTGGACCTCAAGGAGGCATACCTGCATGTCCCTATCAGACAAGATTGCAGAAGATACCTCAGATTTCTTGCAGGTTCAACCCATTACCAATTCTCTGCATTGCCCTTTGGCTTATCTACTGCACCCAGAGTGTTTACAAAATGCCTGGCATCAGTAATCGCCTTCTGCAGACTACAAGGGATACAAATCTACCCATATCTGGATGACTGCCTGATCCAAGCGGACAGCAAGGACATACTACTGCAGCACCTGGCGTTTGTAATAAAACTGTTGAACTTCCTGGGATACACAGTCAACAAAAAGAAATCAAAACTAATACCCTCTCAACAAATAATTTTCCTGGGTGCCAGCTTGGATACAACCACCCAGATGGCCAACCTCACGCCAGACAAGCAAGGGCAACTGTCTTAATACTTCAGAAAAATGGCAACTTACACCAGGCTAACTGCAAGGAAAATCCTGCAGGCTCTGGGATTCATGGCATCTTGCATCCTACTAATCCCATGTGCAAAGCTGCATATGAGGAAACTTCAGTGGTACCTGCAAAACGTATGGTCTCAACACAGCCACAGCTTGGAAACAATTATCCCACTCATTCCATGCCTTCAAAAAGAATTTTTGTGGTGGACTCAAGCTTGCCAAAGAAACACAGGTCTTCCTTTCTGTGTACCTCAAGCAACTCAAATCACAACAGATGCCTCAGACTATGCCTGGGGAGCACACATGACAGATCAGTGCATTCAGGGAAAATGGACCCGAAAAGAGAAGCACCTTCACATCAACCAAAAGGAAATGCTAGCCGTGCAAAAGGCTATTATGACCTTCAAAGACCTACTGCATCCAGGCCAGCTATTGATAAGGACAGACAATACCACAGTGATGTGGTACATAAACAGGGGGGAACTCATTCATACCCCCTGTGCAGGCAAGCCATGACCCTATGGGAACACAGCACTGGAATTGCAAATTCAACTGCAGGCACAATTCCTGCCAGGGAAGGAAAACACACTGGCAGACAACCTAAGCAGAAATATGACAGATCCACACGAATGGAAGTTGCATCCTCAACTTTTCACAAAGATAACTCAGGCATGGGGACAGCCAGACCTAGATCTCTTTGCTACCCACAGAAATTGCCAGTTGAAAAAATTTTGTTCAAGGACCTATCATCCACAGGCCTGGAAAGTGGACGCACTTTCCTTCAATTGGGCAACATTGACAGTCTATGCCTTCCCGCCTCTTCCTCTGCTGCCCAAAGTTCTATTAAAAGCCAGAGCAGAGAGGCCGAAAATGATTCTCATCACTCCAGACTGGCCAAGACAACACTAGTTTCCGCTCCTGAGGAGCCTGACACATTCCCCACCATGGATGTCCTTCATGGATGCATCTGCAGTCATAACAAATGGGTTGTCCTGTCGTCAGGCAGCCCTTCGGTCGGCCGGATTCCAAAGTCTGGGTCCGGCTTCGGCTGATGTCGCACTTCACCCGACGTCATCTCTGCTGGTCTTCGGGTATAAAGGCATCAGCCGACACCATTTTCCTCAGTCTTTCTTGCCGCGTGGCACCCGAAGCAGAAGCTGTTCGCAAGTGCCGGTCGGTCAGATCCAGAGATTACTACTACCGAATACTACTTCGAAGACTTCTAAAAAATTAAGTACCCCATTGGGGACTCTTTCTTGCCTCAGCCGATGTCAGAAAAAGTCAATAACTGTTTAACTTGTGGGAAACAAATACCTCATAAAGATTTCCACTCTTACTGTTTGCCTTGCTTAGGCCCAGACCACGACGTAGCAGCCTGTTCGGCCTGTGCTTCCTTCAACCGACGAACGCTTAGGCGTCGGTCGGAGTTTGCTGAACAGTTTTTCGGCTCTGATTTTGCGTACATTATGCCGTCGGATCCTCCGACTACCCAAATTGTTAAGAAACGCAAAGAAAAAGACCAACACTCGTGGTCCGCGGTTTCGGCCGAAACCACGGTTAAGCAAGCCGCGAGTGTCTCGGTTTCTGCCGAAACCGAAAACTGCTCAATCTTCAGCCGAATCCATGACTACTACTGAGGCTCCTGTTATCTTACCTGAATCAGCCTCAGAAATTTTGCCTACAACTGTGGCTCCTACTGATCTATCAGACACCATCCCTTTGGGTATCTCTATCCCAGCACGTGGTGCTGCTAGGCCTACTGCAGCCATGTCTATTAAGGCCTTTGCCAGGGCTAAAGCAGCCAAATCAGCTAAATCAGTGCCTGTTAAACCACCCTCACTCAGGCCCACTTCTAGTTCACAAATGCTTACTCTGGCAGAAGATTTAATATCCTTAATTAGGGGATCCCAATCTCACCCAGACAGGGCCTCTCAGCCCCCAGAAAAGAGACCAAGGGCAGAGCCCCCCGAGCCAGTGTCCTCTGATGATTCTGCGGATGACTCAGACATTACAGACCAGCCAGAGGCTCCTTTTCCCAATTATGAAGATTCAGATGCTGAAGAATCCATTCCAGCTGCCTCTCCACCAGAGGAATTCTCCTTTGGGGAAACCTTACATGCCATGAGAGAACAATTCCAATGGCAGGGACAAGATTTCTCAGATTCAAGAAAAAGGCTTAGGACTTTTCTGCACATACCACAACATAGGCCCTTAGCTATACCTCCTGTCCTGTCTGTTGTGGACGATGCATTTAATGATGTCTGCACTGCACCTGATTCTTTACCTCCAGCCCCTGCCAAACCAGATAGATTTTACAGGGTGCCAGACACTCATCACCACCTATACAAGGCCCCACTTGCAGACCCCGAAACTATTTCCCAGGGGCCTAAGGCAGTAGCCTCGACCACAGCAAAAAAACCCTATTCCCTCTGAAAGGGAATCCAGGTCCTTAGAGAGATGGGGTAAAAAAAGTCTACACCTCTGCTACTCTCTCAGCTAGAGCTTTAAACTGTCAGTTTCACATGATCCAATACCAAGAGTTTATGCTTGATCAGTTGGTTAAAAAGCTGTCCTCTGATGAATCTTTAGATAAGAAATATGTATTAGAAATGGTGAATAACATCCAACAGGTTAGTAACCATTCTTTAAAATGTGGCTATGATGCACTGGAGGCTTCATTTAGATCAGCCATGACTGGCACAGTAATAAGAAGGCATGCATGGTTGAAAGAACAGGTCTTACCGGATCATGTTAAAGCTAAGCTATTGGATGCTCCTATGGATAAGGCCAGTCTATTTGGGGAACCTGCCCAGCAGGTAATGAAGAAAATGGAAGAGAAGGCAAAATCTGTACAAACAGTTAAAGATTTCTTACAGGTTCAGCCCCCAAGGTTTAGCAGGAACTGGCCTGCCAAGAATTGGTCCTTTCCTGACTCCACAAGATCACAAAGGGGCAGGAACAGACGCTCTAGGGGCAGAAATCAATCCAGAGGAGGTGCCTATAGAGGAAGACAGTGGCAAGGCAATAACCGAGGCACAGACACAACCACTGCCACTGCAACAGGACAATCACAGTGACTTGGCTCTGATTCCGCCTACCAGGGAGCAAAGAGCAGCACCATTAGGCGGAAAGTTAGCCTTATTCTCGAAAAATTGGCACTATATCACAAAAGACAAGTGGATTTTGCAAACCATAGACCAAGGCTACCGGTTCCACTTCCACACTTTACCAGTAAAAAGAGGAATGCCAAACCTGCCCCCAAATCAAAAAATAGAAGCCCTGCACCAGATAGCGGAATTAATAAAGATGAGAGCTGTGGAAAGAGTACCAATAACAGAACAGGGCAAAGGATTCTACTCCAGACTCTTCCTAGTACCAAGAAAAGAGAAAAACTGGAGACCTATTCTCGACCTGTCCATCTTAAACACATACATCATCGTCCCAAAATTCAAAATGCTGACCCTACAGCAACTTCTTCCCATGCTGGGCAAGGAGTGTTGGCTGGTAACTCTAGATCTCAAGGAGGCATACCTGCACGTCCCCATTCGACCAAATTGCAGAAGATACCTCAGATTTCTTGCAGGATCAGAGCATTATCAATTCTCAGCATTGCCCTTTGGCTTATCTACTGCGCCCAGAGTACTCACAAAATGCCTGGCATCAGTAATCGCTCACTGCAGAGTACAGGGAATCCAAATTTATCCATACCTGGACGACTGCCTGTTACAAGCGGACAACAAAAGCAAGCTGACAACAGATTTACAAAGGGTCATTTACTTGCTTCAAGCACTGGGATACACAGTCAATTTACAAATGTCAAGGCTGATACCATCCCAGACAAGAACCTTCTTGGGCGCGGAATTGGACACAGTAAAACAGATGGCATTCCTAACTACAGAAAAACAGAGACCTCCCTCTTTACTTCTTGGCATTAACAAAGCAGAACAAACTAACAGCAAGAAAAGTCCTGCAGGCCTTGGGCTTCATGGCATCATGCATAATCTTGGTCCCACATGCCAGACTGCATATGAGAAAGTTACAGTGGTACCTAAAGAATTTATGGTCTCAACACAGGCACAGCTTAGAAACAGAAATACCACTAATCCCATGCTTAAAACAAGAGTTCCTATGGTGGGCTCGGGCATGCCAGTCAAACCCAGGCTTACCCTTCCACAAATTTCCAGCAACCCAAACCATCACAACGGACGCCTCAGACCTAGGATGGGGGGCACACATGCTGGACAAATGCGTAAGGACTGTGGACTCAGGACCAGCTGCACCTGCACATAAACCAAAAAGAAATGCTGGCAGTAAAACTGGCAATCCTAAAATTCAGACCATTCCTCAAAGAAGGCCATTTGATGATAAGGACAGACAACACCACAGTCATGTGGTACATCAACAAACAGGGAGGCACTCATTCTTACCCCCTATGCAGAATTACTTTGGACCTTTGGAATCTGGCTCTCAGCTACAACATCCAGTTACAGGCAATATTTGTACCGGGAAAAGAGAACATCCTAGCAGACATTTTAAGCAGAACCACCTCGGATGCTCACGAATGGATGCTACACCTGGACATCTTCAAGGCCATCACAAAGAAATGGGGAATGCCACAAATAGATCTATTCGCCTCCCCACAAAATCACCAGCTCAACAAATTCTGCACAAGGACATTCCACCCACTTGCATGGAAGGTGGACTCTCTATCCTTCAGCTGGAAAGGCCTGACAGCATATGCATTTCCACCTCTTCCCTTGATGCACAAGGTACTACTGAAAATCAAAGAGGAACGTCCAAGGATAATTCTGATAGCTCCAAACTGGCCAAGACAACACTGGTACCCATTGCTGAGGAGCATGTCTCGGGAGAAAATGTGGTCAATACCACTGATGCCCCTGATGTTAACTCAGAACAACTACAACATCATACATCCAAACCTAAAAACCTTGCAACTGACTGCCTGGAACATCACATAGCAGTAACTAACCCAGACCTTTCACAAAGGGTTAAAGACATTATCCTTGAAGCCCGCAGACCTTCAACAAGAAGGAACTATGCAGGAAAATGGAAAAGGTTCGTCATTTGGAGTACTGAAAGAGGAAAAGATGTGTCGAACATAGATATTGCTAACATTCTGGAGTACTTGGCAGAGCTTCTACATACAGGCCTGTCCTATTCCTCCATCAAGATACATGCATCAGCTATTTCAGCAGAATACAGCTTTGATCCTCCTGTCTTTTCACATCCTCTACTCAGGCAGTTCCTCAGAGGGATCAAGAATGTAAAACCTCCTAGGAAACCACCATTGCCAGCATGGGACTTGAATTTTGTACTAGAAAAGTTGACACTCCCTCCGTTTGAACCAGCAGCAACAGCAGATCTACAACACCTGTCATGGAAAACTGCTTTCCTACTGGCTATTACTTCAGCAAGGAGGGTTTCTGAACTACAGGCCTTAATGGCAGTCCAACCCTTCCTAATCTTCCATCAAGATAGGTTGTCCATGAGAACTAATCCTACATTTATGCCTAAGGTGGTATCCAGAGTGTCTTTAAACCAGGCAATCCACCTACCTACCTTCTTTCCCAATCCACAAAACAGAGGGGAAAGAATAATGCATACCTTGGATGTACATAGACAGTTACGCTACTACCTGGACAGAACCAAAGGTAACAGAAAAACTGACCAGCTCTTTGTAGCCTATGCAACAGGAAGGGAAGGAAAAGCAATTTCCAAACAGACAATCTCCAAATGGATAGGAAATTGCATAAGATTCTGTTACTCCTACCATAGAAAACCAATTCCACAGAACATAAGACCTCATTCTACAAGGGCTACAGCCACTACCACAGCTTTCTTAAGAGGAGTGGCAACCAAGGACATTATTGACACCGCTACTTGGACCTCCGTGCATACATTTGCCAAGCATTATAATTTACCTCTATATTCTAGATCCCGAGCAGGGTTTGCCACTGCTGTACTGCAAGGGATCCTGACTACACCATAATTCCTATTCCTCCTCCCCTAGTTTGGCTATGGTATTCTACCCATTTGTTATGACTGCAGATGCATCCATGAAGGACATAGTACAGTTTTGTACCTACCATAAATGTAGATGTCCGAACTGGATAGCAGCTGCAGGCAGGATCCTCCCTCCTTTCCCTCTGTGGTACTCCTAGGGTATTTACCCTCCTAATAGCTAGCTGGGGGGGGGGGGTCTCTTATGGTGTATTTGTTTGTATATATGTACATACATGTTTATTTTTTGTGTTTGCCTTCTACTGTTTTGGAAACATTGGCATTTATCCAAAATTTAGCTTTCCAAGAGGACAATTGGCATCTGAGGCAAGAAACACTGAGGAAAATGGCGTCGGCTGATGCCTTTATACCCGAAGACCAGCAGAGATGACGTCGGGTGAAGTGCGACATCAGCCGAAGCCGGACCCAGACTTTGGAATCCGGCCGACCGAAGGGCTGCCTGACGACAGGACAACCCATTTGTTATGACTGCAGATGCTATCCAGTTCGGACATCTACATTTATGGTAGGTACAAAACTGTACTATCCTACCTCTAGTCCCTCTTCAGTTGTCCCAGCACAACTACAAAACCCTTCACAGCCATCTCAAAACTCTAAATCTAGCTGCATGGAGAATTCCTTGATTTCCCAACAGATGTTCATCATGCATACAGCTGCAGTAATCACAGATGGGTTCTCTGCCATCAGGCGGTCCCTCGGTCGGCCGAATTCCAAAGTCTTGGTTCGGCATCGGTTGTCGTCGCTTTCTCTACTGACGTCAGTGAGGCCAGAGTATATAAGACACAGCCGACGCCATGTTCTTCAGTCTTTTTTGCCGCGCGGTGCCCGAAGCAGAAGCAGTTCGCAAGTGCCAGTCGGCCAGCTCCTGAATTACGAATATTTTGGAATCCGAAGTCTTCATTAAAGCCAAGTACCCCGTTGGGGAATCTTTTCTTGCCTCAGACCGATGTCAGAAAAAGTTAATAATTGTACTTCTTGTGGGAAGCAAATACCGCATAAGGATTTCCATTCCCGCTGCATACCTTGTTTGGGCCCAGACCACGTCTCCGGCTGTCGCTTTTGCTACCTTCAATAAACGCACTATTAAGCCGAGTCGGAGTTCCCAGCACTACTTTGGTAAAGCTTTTGATTATAAAATGTCGTCGGACACTCCGACTACCGTTTGACCAAAAACGCAAGGAAAAGGACCCACGAGGTCCGCGGTCCCCGACACCACGCCAAAACAGGCTACACGTGGCCGGTTCTCAGCGAGACGCCTTTGCACTCCCTGAGTACCGGCGACACTTTTTTGGCGCTGTCCTCTGTACCGAGACCGCTGGGTCCTCGGCCCTTTCCAGACTACAGAAGCCTCTGCTAATGTTGAGCCTACTAATGTGGACAGGTCCACCTCCACCCATGGTGTATTTAGGCCCTCATCTTCTTTTTCAATTAAGGCCTTTACTAAATCCAAAGCAGCCAGGCAGCCCATGAGGCCTGTTGTACAGGGCCCATCTCCAGGTCCCATGCCTAAAAAACAGATGCTTAGAATGGCTGAGGATTTAATTACTCTTATCAGAGGTTCTCAACCCCCTCCAGACAAGAGACCCAGAGTGGAGGAAGATTCTCCCTCTTCTGATCAGGGATCCATTTTATCAGAACATTCTGATGGAGAAGAACACTCTTATTCTCCCTTTGAGGATTGGGATGCAGAACAGTCCATTCCCTCTTTATCCCCTCCTGAGGATTTTTCCTTTGGGGAAACCTTACACACCTTGAGGGAACACTTCCATTGGGAAGGCCAAGACTTTTCAGATTCCAAGAAAAGACTTAGGGAATTTCTTTTGTTGCCTCAACACAGACCTCTGGCTATACCCCCTGTTTTGGACATACTGGATGATGTCTATTCGGAGGCTTGTCTTAACCCGGATTCTCTGCCTCCTGCACCAGTCAAACCTGATAGGTATTACAGAGTACCCAGCTCTCACCAATTTCTCTTCAAAAGCCATAATGCTGACCCTGAAACCATTTCACAGGGCCCCAAGGGATTGAAGGCCTCGACTGCCAAAAATCCACTTCCTGCAGAAAGGGAATCAAGATCTTTGGAAAGGTGGGGGAAAAGGTTTATACCTCGGCCACCCTAGCCATGAGGGCTTTAAATTGTCAGTTTCATATGCTTAAATATCAACAGTTCCTGTTATCACAATTGAGGAACAAAATGTCGCAACCTGAACAACAAGATTTACAGGATATGATGCATAGTGCAGAACAAGTGGGTAAACACACCCTACAATGTGGTTATGATGCCCTAGAGGCCTCAAGTAGAGCGGCAGCTACAGGATCAGTCATTTGCAGACGTGCCTGGCTTAGGGAACAAAATTTACCTGATCATGTGAAAGCTAAACTTCTAGATGCTCCTTTACAAAAGGATGTGCTGTTTGGTACTAATGCTGAGGAGATACTACGGAAAATGGAAGAAAAAGCCAAATCTATGCAAACTGTCAAAGCTTTCTTACAGGTCCAACCACCACGTTTTAGCAGAAATTGGCCTTCGAAAAACTGGTCCTTTCCAGCCACTGACAAGCCCCAAAGAGGTAGATACAGACGCACAAGGGGCAGAGGGCAATCACAAGGATCATATAGAGGCGGACAATGGCAAACTCCAGCACCAAGAGGTGGCGAAGACAGTGCACAACAATACAGGAAGCAAACCCAATGACTCCCTCATTTCCATGCCAAGCATGTCTCAGCTGGCAGCACCTTTGGGAGGAAAACTAGCACTATTTGCAAGCAATTGGCATATTGTCACAACAGACAAATGGATCCTGGACATTATAAACAGAGGCTACAAATTTCAATTTCACACTCTTCCAAAAATGAGAGGCATGCCAAACCTGCCACAAAATCAAAGGGCAGAGGCACAACTGCAAATGTCAAAGCTCATAAGCATGCAAGCTATTCAAGAGGTTCCTACTCACCAACAAGGTCAAGGTTTTTATTCAAGACTTTTCCTGGTACCAAGGAAAGGAACTGACTGGAGACCCATTTTGGACTTATTCACCCTAAACACATTTCTAATCGTACCAAAATTCAAGATGCTCACATTACAGCAGCTTCTTCCCATGCTGGGCAAGGAGTTCTGGCTGGTAACATTGGACCTCAAGGAGGCATACCTGCATGTCCCAATCAGACAAAGCTGCAGAAGATACCTCAGATTTCTTGCAGGTTCAATCCACTATCAATTCTCTGCATTGCCCTTTGGCTTATCTACTGCGCCCAGAGTATTCACAAAGTGCCTGGCATCAGTGATTGCCTACTGCAGACTTCAAGGGATACAAATTTACCCTTATCTGGACGACTGCCTGATCCAAGCCGACAGCAAGAACATACTTCTGGAACATCTGGCATATAGTTTCATAGTTTCATAGTAGTGTACTAGGCTATCTGCCCGGGGGCATTTATAAGCCTAGCCAACAGCGATGTGGCTTTACACCACCCCATACTATATAGTTGCTCCTCTCTAGTAGTGACACATGTGGGACCCCATTATTTAGTAAACTATACCTCTGTCTAGTAGTGACACTGAGGTGATTCCCGGGGTAAACTTGCGATCTCCCATCCATGCATCGAGATTTTTCTTGAACAGTGCCAATGAAGGGCTCTGTCTCACATGAACAGGGATTTTGTTCCAGAGTATGGGTAACCTCTGTGTTATGAATCTATCCCTCCAGCATGTCCTATTCAAATTTGTGCAGAGGTTGAAATCTTTAGTTCGTGTGGTTCTGGTGGATTTGGATTTTTTGAGATGGAGCATGTCCATCAATTCCTGGTTGGACATGGCCCTGTATGTTAGGCACAAATCACCTCTGAGCAGGCGGTATGCTACTGAATAGAGCTGGAGTTTCTTTAATCTAGCTGGATAAGGCACATGTTTGAGACCTATGATCCTCTTGGTGAGGTACTTCTGGGGTCTCTCCAGTTGCTGCATGTGCCGGGTGAGATACATCCCAAATGGAGCATTATATTCAATCATGGGCCTGACAAGGGAGGAATATAGAGGTACAATGACCTCCTTTGATCTGGATGAGAATCCCTTCATGATGAGATGGGCAAGGTAGAATGTCTTTCTGACCACTTTGGCAACATGGTTGTCAATGTGACACGGTTACTGCTTTCTCTGGGATATACAATCAACAGAGAGAAATCAAGGCTAACACCATCCCAGAAAATAACTTTCCTGGGTGCCAACTTGGTTGTCAATGCGACACGGTTACTGCTTTCTCTGGGATATACAATCAACAGAGAGAAATCAAGGCTAACACCATCCCAGAAAATAACTTTCCTGGGTGCCAACTTGGACACAAACACCCAGATGGCCTACCTTACACCAGAAAAACAAGGGCAACTATCTCAGTACTTCAAAATACTAGCAAAAAGTACCACGTTTACTGCAAGGAAAATCCTGCAGGCTCTGGGATTCATGGCATCTTGCATTCTATTAACCCCATTTGCAAAGCTGCATATGAGGAAACTTCAATGGTACCTAAAAAACCTATGGTCTCAACACAGTCACAGTTTGGAAACAATAATACCAATAATTCCATGTTTGCAAAAGGAATTTCTATGGTGGGCCCAAGCATGTCAAGCAAACAAAGGCCTCCCATTCTGCAAGCCTCAAGCAAAACAAGTCATAACCACAGACGCCTCAGATTACGCCTGGGGGGCGCACATGATGAACAGGTGCATTGAGGGCAAATGGTCCCAAAAAGAAAAGCACCTTCACATCAATCAAAAAGAAATGCTAGCAGTAATAAATGCAATTACAGCTTTCAAGGACTTCCTGCATCCAGGACAATTACTGATAAGAACAGACAACACCACGGTAATGTGGTACATAAACAAACAAGGAGGAACACATTCATACCCCTTGTGCAGACTAGCCATGACTCTTTGGAACTTGGCTCTGGAAAGACAAATCAAACTTCAAGCACAGTACTTGCCAGGATTGGAAAACACACTGGCAGACAATCTAAGCAGAGAAATGACAGATCCACACGAATGGAAGTTACATCCTCAGGTGTTTGCAGAAATAATCCAAGCATGGGGGAGGCCAGACATAGATCTTTTTGCCTCCCACAGGAATCATCAATTGGAAAAGTTTTGTTCAAAGACCTTTCACCCAAAGGCCTGGAGAGTGGGCGCCTTTCATTCAGTTGGACAGCATGGACAGTTTACGCATTCCCACCTCTGCCTCTTCTGCCCAAGGTGCTTTTGAAAGCAAGAACAGACAAACCGAAGATGATACTGATTGCTCCAGATTGGCCGAGGCAACACTGGTACCCACTCCTGAGGAGCCTAACACATACTCCTCCCTGGTCCCTGCCTCTAATGCCTCTTCTGCTGACTCAGCACAGCTACAAAACTCTTCACAGTCAGCTGAAAACACTCAGTCTCGCTGCATGGAAAATTCCCTAACACCACAACAGAACCTACTCTCCAAGGAGGTACAGGATGTCATTTTGGAGGCCAGAAGGCCAGCTACTAGAAAAGCTTACTCTGCAAAATGGAAGCGGTTTTGCTCTTGGAATGAGAAAAAAGGCCAGGACCATAGAAAACTGAACTTGCCTCAGGTATTACAGTACCTAGCGGAGCTATTGAACAGTGGACTTTCTTTTTCTTCCATAAAAATCCATGCCTCAGCCATGTCTGCAGAATTCAACACGGATCCTCCTTTATTTTCTCACCTACTCTTACGACAGTTCCTCAGAGGGGCTAAGAATATAAGACCACCAAGGAAACAGCCAATACCAGCCTGGGATCTTAATTATATACTAGAAAAATTAACATTGCCTCCTTTTGAACCAGCTGCCTCAACAGATTTGCAATATTTGTCCTGGAAGACAGCCTTCCTTTTGGCCATCACTTCAGCTCGTAGGGTTTCTGAACTTCAGGCCCTCATGGCGGTGCAGCCCTTTCTCATTTTCCATCAGGACAGGGTTTCCCTTCGTACCAACCCATCATTTATGCCTAAAGTGGTATCCAGGGTAGCTTTAAATCAAGCCATACACCTACCCACCTTTTACCCCAATCCTCAAAACAAAGGGGAAAGGCTGCTACACTCCTTAGACATCCATAGGCAGCCGTTATTATTTGGACAGAACAAAGTCCTTCAGGAAATCAGAACAACTCTTTGTGTCCTATGCTGTAGGGGCTCAAGGGAAGCCAGTTACAAAACAGACTATTTCAAAGTGGATAGGCCACTGCATACGGTTTTGTTACTCCTACCATGGGAAATCTGTTCCTGCAGGTATCAGATCACACTCCACCAGGGCCACAGCTACCTCTACAGCCTTCCTCAGAGGAGTTCCTACCAAAGATATTTTGGAGGCAGCCACTTGGAGTTCTGTAAATACCTTCACAAAACACTACCATCTGCCTTTATATTCCTGAACTAGAGCTGGCTTTGCCACTGCTGTTTTGCAGGGCATTCTGGCTCAACCCAGTTCCTCCTAGTACCTACCACCCAGTGCATAGCTTTGGGATTCTACCCATCTGTGATTACTGCAGCTGTATGCACGATGAACATAGTACAGTTTTGTACCTACCATAAATGTAGATGTTCGAGTGCTAATACAGCTGCAGTACAGGTTTCCCTCCCTCCTTCCCCACTTGGTAAAGGCATGAGGCCTAGCAACCTCTTCATACTACCTGACTGGGTTATCCGGCTATGTTTTATTTGCTTGCTACCAGTGATTTTGGATTATATTGCATTGCTTGTATATGTATATAAGCACTATTTAGGTATTGCCTTCCTTCTGGGGGCACCTGACATCTAGGGCAAGAAAGACTGAAGAACATGGTGTCGGCTGTGTCTTATATACTCTGGCCTCACTGACGTCAGAAGAGAAAGCGACGACAACCGACGTCGGACCAAGACTTTGGAATTCGGCCGACCGAGGGACCGCCTGACGGCAGAGAACCCATCTGTGATTACTGCAGCTGTATTAGCACTCGAACATCTACATTTATGGTAGGTACAAAACTGTACTTTTCTCCTCTCCGAGGAGGTGCAGGATGTCATCTTGGAGGCCAGAAGACCTTCTACTAGAAAGGCTTACTCCGCCAAATGGAAACGATTTTGTGCCTGGAATCAAGAAAAGGGACAGAATCCTTGGGTAATAAATATACCTCAAATTTTACAGTACCTAGCTGAGATGTTAAACAATGGACTTTCCTTCTCCTCCATCAAGATCCACGCTTCAGCCATTTCTGCACAATACAACACAGATCCTCCATTATTCTCTCACCCTCTCTTAAGGCAGTTCCTCAGAGGGGCAAAGAATTTAAAACCCCCAAGGAAACCACCAGTCCCTGCTTGGGACCTCAACTACGTATTGGAAAAGCTGACCCTTCCTCCCTTCGAGCCAGCTTCTTCAACAGAGTTACAGTACTTGTCATGGAAAACAGCCTTTCTTCTGGCTATCACCTCAGCACGCAGGGTTTCGGAGCTACAGGCCCTCATGGCTGTGCAACCATTCATCATTTTCCTTTGTGTCCTATGCTGTAGGTACTCAGGGAAAGGCTATTTCCAAACAGACAATTTCAAAATGGATAGCCCACTACATACGCTTTTGTTACTCATTTCATGGAAAAACTGTGCCTGCATGCATCAGATCCCACTCCACCAGAGCCACAGCTACCTCTGCAGCCTTCCTCAGGGGGGTCCCTACCAAGGACATTTTGGAAGCAGCCACTTGGAGTTCAGTGCACACTTTCTCCAAGCACTATCACCTCCCACTATACTCAAAATCTAGAGCGGGCTTTGCCACAGCAGTCCTGCAGGGCATCCTAGCCCCTCCTAGTTCCACTTAGTGCCTACCACCCTTCTAGTTCCACTTAGTGCCTACCACCCTTACTTAGCTTTGGGATTCTACCCATCTGTTATGACTGCAGCTGTATGCACGATGAACATAGTACAGTTTTGTACCTACCATAAATGTAGATGTTCGAGTGCTCATACAGCTGCAGTCCAGGTTTCCCTCCCTCCATCCCCTCTTAGGACAGGCCTTATGACAAACACTTTTCATATAACCTTTTGGGGGTATTCTTTTATGGTGTATTTGCTTGCAAGTACTGTTTTTGATTTATCAACATTGCATCTTTGCATAACATCATGTTTGCCTTCCTTCTGGGGGCACCTGACATCTGGGGTAAGAAAAACTGAAGAAAATGGCGTCGGCTGCCTCTTTTATACCCCTGCCGCACTGACGTCCGGGAAGAAGCGACGACAACCGACGCCGGACCTAGACTTTGGAATTCGGCCGACCGAGGACCCGCCTGACGGCAGGATAAACCATCTGTTATGACTGCAGCTGTATGAGCACTCGAACATCTACATTTATGGTAGGTACAAAACTATACTTTCTCTGGTTCGATTCTCAGGTGGAGTGCCTTCTGTGTGGAGCCTGCATGTCCTTCCCACAGTCAAGTGATGTTAAAGATATGCAGGTAGGTGCGTGCGTGAATGGGTGTGCCTTCTTTGAAGGTTGGGCGTCGGGCTGGCACCTCGGAACTGTAAAAATCCACTGTCAGTCATTAGCGGACCGGAGTTCCACTGTGGTGACCCCTAACCGGGAAAAGCCAAAAGACATAACTTACTAGTAAAAAGTAGTCTTGTTGTTTTGGTGGGCTGAATCACAGAGAACCAGTTCTGTGGACATAGTCCACTAATGGCAGGCAGACTAAGCTGGCAGCTAATCTCTGAATCCAGGAAAAGTTGTCTTGCCATATAAATCCACAGGTACTCTGGTATCTCAGATGCCAGCTAGAATGTTTATCCAGTCTGCCATTCCAGTAAGTTGGTGTATTTGTATTTCCTGCACAGATGCGGAGTTATAATTAGCATTCTCAGTGGACATCAACCAGGCAAGCTGGTACATCTGGTGTTAGATTGTCCATTGTCCAGCTTGAATTTTGGAATCTTAATCTCCTACACAGTGTAGTGGCCTTATACCAGCACATGATGATTGTCAGAATAGATCACTTTATCTTGGTGAAGAAGATGAGATCTCATTCTGTTCAAGTGCAGTCACCCCAGATATGGGCTGTTCTGTATTGCCGTGCAGTGGTTTGTTCTAATCTGCAATTAAAATGCATCACTGTGCCCTGCCTAAAAACAGTCCTTGGAATCTGCCATTGTTATTTAGACAGTTTTTTTACATAGCAATACTGCTGGGGATTTTTTTTTTCTCCTTTGCAGCCTTTTATAAGGATGGAGGGTGATGTTCTTCATCTCACATTGCTGCAGTCCTTACTTGTGGGTAGTCCGCTGTCCTCGGTCGGCCCGAATACCAAAGTATTAGGCTGACGTCGGTCATGGCGCCTAGATCTGACATCAGAGCGTCAGGGTATAAAGGCGCATGACCGACGTCATATCCTCAGTCTTTTTTGCCGCATGGTCCGATGCAGAAGCAGTGTTGCAAGTGCCGTTCGGCGTTCTGAAATTTTCGTTTCGGAGTTTCAGACCGATACCAAGTTGGCTAAGTACCCGTTGGGGAATATTTTGTTTTTCTTGCCTCGGTTACTTACCGGATGTCAGAAAAAGTGAATAATTGTATTTCTTGTGGGAAACCGATACCGCATAGGGATTACCACTCGCTTTGTATTCCTTGTTTGGGACCGGAGCACGATGTAGTCGGGTGTCGGTTTTGTGCTAGGTTTAATAAGCGCACTATAAAATGGAGGTTAGATTGCGCTAGGTTAGTCTTTGGCAAGAGGTGTAATTATAATATGCCGTCGGATGTTCCGACGCCTGCTTCTACTAAGAAGCGCAAAGACAAATCTTTAAAGCCTAGGCAGGATGATTCGTCCGTTCCGGACGCCGGACCTTTAGAAGCTACAGCTGAACAGGTGGATCCGGCTGAAGTTTCTGTTGAGTCCCAGGGGGAAACTTTGATTTTACAGGATGTGGCCTCTCAGGAGGCAGGTCAGGCTGAAGGGGCCTCTCAGGTTACTATTCTCCCTTCTATGCCTAAGGTGGTTAGGCCTTCTGCTACTGTTTCTAAGGCTCCTTCTAAGGGCAGGTCTGTCTTGTCTTCCTCTGGTGTCAGTTCGGGTTCTTCAGGGTCTGTGCCTAAAAAGCACATGCTTAAAATGGCAGAGGATTTGATTACTTTAATTAGAGGTTCTATGCCCCCTCCTGATAAAAGGCCCAGGATGGAGCCAGAGTTGGAAAGTTTGGAGCAGGCCTCAGATGATTCAGAGTCTTCTGCTGAAGACATTCAAGATTTCCCTCCTTATTCTGATTCTGATGCAGAGGATTCCACTCCTTCTGCTTCTCCTCCAGAGGATTTTTCATTTTCAGAAACTCTGCATTCCATGAGGGAGCATTTTCAGTGGGAGGGACAGGATTACTCTGATTCACGGAAGAGACTTAGGGAGTTCTTGTTTTTACCACAGCATAGACCCTTAGCTATACCTCCGGTTTTGGATGTTGTTTCAGATGTCTTTTCGGAAGCTTCCCTTAATCCAGATTTTGTGCCTCCTGCCCCAGTTAAACCGGACAGGTATTACAGGGTGCCTGAGGCTCATAAATATCTGTATAAGTGTCCTAGGGCGGACCCAGAAACTATTAGTCAGGGGCCTAAGGGTGTTAGAGCCTCTGTTGTTAAGAATCCGGTTCCTCTGGATAAGGAAGCTAGAGCTTTGGATAGATGGGGTAAGAAGGTGTATACCTCTTCTACTTTAGCAATGAGAGCTTTGAACTGCCAGTTTCATATGTTGAAGTATCAGAATTTCCTCCTTTCTCAGCTAAGGTCTAAAGTGGATGCTTTGGCAGAGGGCATAGAGTGTAAAGAATTGCAGGATTTAGTGCATGTTTCTGAACAGGTGGGTAAGCACTCTTTGCAATGTGGTTTTGATGCTTTACAGGCTTCTTCTAGGGTGGCTGCCACTGGTTCAGTTATTCGTGAGGCACGCCTGGCTTAAGGATCAGAATTTGTCTGAGCATGTTAAGTCTAGAATTCTGGATGCCCTTTACAGTCTGAAGTTTTGTTTGGTCCTCCTGTGGAGTCAGTCTTAAAGAAAATGGAAGACAAGGCTAAGTCTATGCAGACTGTTAAAGATTTTTGCAGGTACAACCTCCAAAGTTTAGTAGAAATTGGCCTACTAAGGGTGGATGTACCCTTCTTCTGATTCTCAGTCTAGGGGTAGATCTAGGCGTGGTAGGGGCAGAGCTCAAAGTACTTTCAGGCCGAGACAATGGAGTTCGCCTGCTCAATCTGCTGGTGAGGGCAGGGGCCAGTCCTTTCGTAAACAGGCCCAATGACCTACATTTTCAGCTGCCAGATTCTTCTTGCCTGGCAGCTCCTTTGGGAGGAAAGTTGGCTCTTTTCAAGCAAAATTGGCATTTAGTCACCCAGGACAAATGGGTATTGGACATTATAAACCGAGGTTACAAGTTCTATTTCCATACCATGCCTCCTTTCAAAGGCATGCCAGACGTCCCTCCTCGGCAAAGGATAGAGGCTCGCAGACAAATTTCTTTACTTCTTCAAATAGGAGCTATACAGCCAGTTCCTCTGTCAGAAGTGGGCCTAGGATTTTATTCTCGCCTGTTTCTAGTTCCAAAGAAAGGGAACACGTGGAGACCAATTTTGGATTTATCTATCCTCAACACTTACCTGGACATTCCAAAGTTCAAGATGCTGACTTTACAACAACTTTTACCTCTGTTGGGCAAAGATCACTGGATGGTTACTCTGGATCTCAAAGGGGCTTACCTTCATGTTCCTATCAGGCCCAGTTGCAGGAGGTACCTGCGTTTTCGGGCTGGAAATTTCCATTATCAGTTCTCTGCATTGCCCTTTGGCTTATCTACTGCGCCCAGAGTGTTCACAAAGGTTCTGGCTCCAGTGATAGCATTTTTCAGACTAAGAGGAATACAGATTTATCCTTATTTGGACGATTGCCTGATTATTGCACAAGAAAAGGACGAACTACTTCATCATCTACAGTATGTGATGGCAGTGTTAAGATGCCTAGGGTATTCTGTGAACGAAACAAAGTCCAGTCTAGTACCCTCTCAGGACATGTGCTTTCTGGGCATGAGACTGAATACAGCTTCCCAGATGGCCTTTTTGACCCCGGACAAACAAAGAAGCCTTTCTCTTTATTTCCATCAAATGTCTCTACGGTCCAGGCTGACTGCAAGGACAGTCCTTCAAGCCTTGGGGTTCATGGCATCTTGTATTCTGGTGCTTCCCAATGCCAAATTGCATATGAGGAAGCTTCAATGGTATCTCAACAATGTATGGACACAGCACTGCCAAGATCTAGACACTGTCATTCAGATAATACCTTGCATTCGGAAGGAGTTTTTGTGGTGGGCTCAGGAATGTCACCTAAACAAGGGACTCTCTGTGACCCGGCCAGAGGCGAGTCAGATTCTAACGACAGATGCCTCTGACAAGGCAATGGGAGCACACCTCAATGGAAAATGGGTGCAAAACACGTGGCCTGTCAAACTCCAACATTTGCATATCAACTTGAAGGAAATGTTAGCAGTCCAGTTTGCATTGATGGCTTTCAAAGATTTACTTCACCCAGGGCAGGTGTTGATTCAAACAGACAACACTACTGTCATGTGGTACATCAACAAGCAGGGGGGAACCCATTCTTACCCTCTTTGCAGGCAAGCGATGATTCTGTGGGAAACTGCTCTTAATCTACACCTCAATCTTCAGGCAAGGTTTCTACCAGGAGCACAGAACTCCTTAGCAGATGTATTGAGCAGACAAATAGTGGATCCTCACGAGTGGAAATTGGATCCTCATGTATTTCAACAGTTGACAGTGTTATGGGGAACTCCAGACATAGATCTGTTCGCTTCTCCACTAAATTACCAGTTGCCAAAGTTTTGCACAAAAATGTTTCATCACACAGCTTGGAAGGTGGACGCTCTATCATTCAGTTGGAACAATCTGCATGTATATGCCTTTCCACCTCTGCCTCTTCTTCCCAAGGTACTCTTGAAGGCCAGACAAGACAAGCCAACCATGATTTTGATAGCACCGGATTGGCCTCGACAACACTGGTACCCACTACTGAGGAGCTTAGTACGAGAACCTCCATGGCCTCTGCCTTTGATTCCGCACCTTTTGTCACAAGAGGACAGTCACTTCCTCAATGTCAAGATTCAGTCTCTACATCTAACAGCCTGGCATATTCTGTTTTAGACTCTGGAGGGTCTCAGCTTCCACAACAAGTTTTGAATGTTATTTTGGAGGCCAGGAGGCCTAGTACCAGGAAAGTTTACGCTGATAAATGGAGGAGATTTTTATTTGGAGCAAAGGAAAGGACTTTGATGTCTCCAAACCTGATTTAAGTGTTGCTCTTCAATATCTTACTGAGTTATTGGACAAGGGTTTGTCTTTCTCCTCAATAAAGTTCCATGCTGCAGCCATTTCTGCTCACTATGATTGTGACCCTCCTTTATTCTCTCATCCTTGGTTTAAGCAATTTCTTAGAGGGGCAAAGAATATAAGACCCCCACGTAGAGCTCCTACTCCTGCTTGGGATCTCAATTTTGTGTTGGAAAAACTTACTCTACAACCTTTTGAGCCTGCAGCTACTGCCGAGTTAAAGTATTTGTCATGGAAAACTGCTTTTTTGTTGGCCATTACCTCTGCAAGAAGGGTTTCTGAATTACAGGCCCTCATGGCAGTGGAGCCTTTCCTGATTTTTCATAAGGATAGGGTATCTTTGCGTACTAATCCTTCCTTTATGCCTAAGGTGGTTTCTAGTGTGGCCTTAAATCAAACTATTCATTTGCCTACTTTTTATGCAAACCTCCAAAATAAAGGGGAGAAAATTTTGCATACTTTGGATATTCACAGGCAGTTGCGTTATTATTTGAGCAGAACCAAGGAGTTCAGACAGTCTCAGTAATTGTTTGTTTCTTTTGCTTTGGGTTCACAGGGTAAACCTGTTTCAAAACAAACTATTTCTAAATGGATTGGGTTTTGTATTTCTTTCTGTTATTCCCATCATGGTAAGGAGATTCCTGCTGGAATCAGGCTGCATTCCACTAGGGCTACTGCCACTTCTACGGCCTTTCTAAGGGGGGTAGCTACAAAAGACATTTTGGAGGCAGCTACTTGGAGTTCAGTGCATACCTTTTCTAAGCATTACCACCTTCCTCTTTATTCTAAGTGTAGAGCTGGATTTGCCACTGCAATTTTACAGGGCATTTTAGCGGCCCCTAATGCTTTATGATTTTTACCATCCTCCCTTTCCCGTTGCTTTGGGATTCTACCCATAAGTAAGGACTGCAGCAATGTGAGATGAAGAACATAGTACAGTTTTGTACCTACCATAAATGTAGATGTTCGAAGATCCACATTGCTGCAGTCCAATTTACCCTCCCTCCTTCCCCACTGTAGTTAGACTTGGTGCTATGCTTTAGGTGATGGTTGTTGTTGGGCATGTTTTTGGGAGATATTCTGTTTTTGGCTGTGGCCTTTCTGGTTTGGCCTTCTGACATCTGGGGCAAGAAAAGACTGAGGATATGACGTCGGTCATGCGCCTTTATACCCTGACGCTCTGATGTCAGATCTAGGCGCCATGACCGACGTCAGCCTAATACTTTGGTATTCGGGCCGACCGAGGACAGCGGACTACCCATAAGTAAGGACTGCAGCAATGTGGATCTTCGAACATCTACATTTATGGTAGGTACAAAACTGTACTTTTCTTTGCTATTCTTTTCTTAAGCATAAAGTCATATCAGACATTGCTATAAGTTGTAATATTCAGCCCCACCGCGTTTCTTTTGCTGTATTCTAAAGGGAGCAGGGGAACTTGTTATTCTCAGAATAGACACAAAGTCAATGATATGCATATATTTCAAGAACCAAAGGTGGAGCATCTCGCTGACTTAGATTTCTGTTGGCCATCAGCAAATGAGGTGCCCAGGAAGTAAGTGGGCTCCTTTCAGTTATGTAACAGTTTTAAAGGCCTTATTCTGCTAGAATAACAGCTACCTGTTTTGCCCTCTTTGGATTTCTGTCTTGTACATCCATGTATGGGTCTGATGTATGGTCAAGTCTCCTCTGGTTTTTAAATCATTAACAGGACTTTATGTCCAAACCTAGAATGTTTTATGACAGTTTAATGATACTTGTCAGATCCTCTCTCCAAAGATCACTGTGAAGACAGGGGCAATGAATTGGCTTAATACCATTAAAGGATGAGTTTCTGTCACATTGTACTCCCTAGTTTCATTCATCTGTTGTACAGGAATGCCTGTTTCGTCTTGATAATGTGTTGGAATGAAAATCTAATATGTTTTGCCCTTCTCTATTAGGCTTGTGTTTGGTCTTTTGATAGGAAAGTTATAAACCGCATGAAAACATTGGAGTTGCTGAGTCTTATGAAAAATGGCCATGCGTTTTATAGGTTTATTTTTCCTATGTTGAGCCACTGCAACAGTGTAGTGGATTAGATTTTTTTTTTTTTATGTTGAAAAGGATGTAATAAGAAGACAAAGTATGATAGGATGTATTCCATATGATTTTTATGTTCTCTGCACAGTGATGTAGTTAGCAGTGCTTGACAGTATGGCGTTTCCTACCTCCCATGATTGAGCCATTTTCTCTGTTTACTACAATTGCTGGGAGAGTTGGAAGATACTGACCCATTTCATCTTCTTAGGTTCATAGGTGTGTACTAGGCTAATACAAGTGCCCTGTCATTGTGCCACCCGCCATTAGTTCAGAGTGCCTCTATCAAGTGGAGCCACTGGAGTGATCCCCAGGGTGAACTTTGTTTCCCATCCACTCATCAAGATTTCTTTTGAAGAGGGCCAGCGAGGTGTTCTGCTTGACATGTGTGGGAAGTCTATTCCAGAGCATGGGCAGTCTCTGGGTTATGAACCTGTCCCTCCAGCATGTTCTGTTGGTTGTGGTAATGAGGTTGAGGTCTCTGGAGCGTGTGGCGTGGAGGGACTGGGATTTCTTTAGATGTAGCATTTCTAACAGAGCTTGGTCAGACATGGCTTTGTAAGTCAAGCAGAGATTGCCTCTTAGTAGATGATATGAGACAGAGAATTGTTGAGTTTTTTGAGTCTGTCCATGTAGAACATGTGTTTAAGGTCTAGGATCCTCTTCGTGAGGTACCTTTGTGGCCTCTCCAGCTATTGCAGGTGTCTAGTGAAGTACATGCCAAATGGGGCATTATATTCTGTGATTGGTCTAATGAAGGAAGAGTAGAGCGAAGTGATGACCTCTTTCTTCCTGGATGGAAAACCCTTGGTAATGAGATGTGCCACATAGAGGGGCTTTCTGACCACAGTGGTAATGTGGGTGGTGGTTGGAGAGGTTGCTGTCAACCTGTCCCCAGATCTCTTGTAACGCCTTCACTGTTCAGTTGGGTTTCCATCGATGTGATAATCAGTGGAAACGGAATTTTTCCCAAAGGGGTAGACGACGCAGTTTTGGCATTAAGGTTAAGGCCATGGTATCTACACCAGTCATTTGTCTCAATGAGGCCTTTCTGTAGGATGTCTGCATCACTTCGGGAGTTAATAATGGCGCCCAGCTTGCAGTCATCTGCGAACTTGGTTAGCCAGAGTCCCTCAGTGTTGGCCTGGACTTCTGAGAAGTAGATGCCAAACTGGAGAGGACCCAGGACCGATCCCTGTGGGACTCCACTCGTGGTTGTTTGGCAGTCTGACTTGGAGTCCGCTACTTTCACACTGTGGGTTCTGTCTGTGAGCCAGTTTGCAACCCACCTAACGATATAGGGGTCGGTGCCTAGTTTGGTGAGTTTATCAATAATTCCTGAGTGAGGAATGGCATCAAAAGCCTTGGCCAGTTCGAGGTAGGCTGTATGAACTGCCTTACCTTCCTCCGCAGGCCTGGTTACTGACTCACAGAAGTCAACCAGGTTGAGCAGGCATGATCTACCTTTCACAAAACCAAATTGCGTAGGATTTAGTTTGGAGATTCCCCTTTATCCTTCTTAATTAGGTCCATGATGATGCGCTCCATAGCCTTACATATCAAACTCGTCAGGCTAATTCGGCGATAATTTCCAGGGTCTGTAAGTCACTCCTCCTTTATGGAAAGGGATGACTGTAGCAGTGCGCCATTCGGTAGGGACAAAGCCTGAGATGAGGCCGTGAGTAAACAGGGCACACAGGGATATTGTTGGGTCCCATGGAAGCTGTATTCTTGGCCTTGGACAATGCAGCTTTTACCTGTGCTACAGTAATGCTGGGTGCCTGGTATTGAGATTGGTCCTTTGGGGGAGAGGGGTAAAGTTGGCACTGAATCTGCCTGCCAGTATGTTGGCAATATCTTTTGGCTCAGTATAGGAGGTACCATTGGACAGTAACTCGGAGCAAGTCTGGGTATTGCCGTGGAGATTCTTGATATAACTATTGAAGGCTTTGTGGTTGTTTTTAGTGCCTGTCGCAATTCTGCCTTCATAGCTGGGTTTGGAGGTTTTGATGAGGGATCTCAACTTTTTGTTGAGGCTAATAAGGGAATTTTTCCAGTCTTGGGACTTCACCTTTTTTTGCAACAGTTTCTTCCTTCTGTTGTACAGTTTATTAATGGCAGGGGACCACCAGTTTGGCTTCCTTTTTTTGGAGGAGAGCGTCTTGGTTCTGTTGGATTTGGCTAGTTCCATGCATTTATGTATGTGTTCGTACAGTGCATTGGTGTATGATTCGGCAGTCATGCATCTGTTTTCAATTGGTGTGGGTGCCGTGAAGTTATCCACCTCTGCTTTTAGGAGTCCTAAGTCAACTTTGGACAAATTTTTCATGGTGGATACCTTTACAGGGGGTGTGGGTGAGATGTGGATTTCCATGGTGTTTAGTTTGTGGTCAGATCTAACCAGGGAGGAATTGACTATTGGTGTAGAGCAACGGTTGCCCATGTTAGTAATAACCAGGTCAAGGATGTTGCTTCCTCTAGTGGGGGTAAGAATGAGCTGGCCTAGGGCATTGGAATTGATGAATTCCAGGAAGCGTTGGGCCAGTGCATTGGTGAATGAGTAGTTTTCCCAGGTGATGGAGGGGTAGTTGAAGTCACCTAGTATGAGAGTGTTGGGTTGGATCTTAATGGTTTCCAGGGTGCTTAGGAATGTGGAGTGAGAGTCTTGGGATATGGTTGGGGACCTATAACAGCCTATGACTTGAATCGTCATCTTACCCAATGTTCGTTATACCTGGAGTAGTTCAGATGGGTTATGTTGGGCTACTAGTCTGGAGGTGTGTATATCCTTTATGAATATGGAGACACCACCGCCTTTGGAGCTTCGATCCATATTCTGGGGCCGAAAGGTGTGAAATGAGTTATAGCCTGGTAGCACAGGGGTGCTTTCTGCTGCTTTAAGCCAGGTCTCCGTTACAGCACAGATGTCGATGTTCTCCATTTTGAGGAGTGCTTCAAACGAGTGCATCTTGAGATTTAGACTTCTAGCATTGAGCAGCATGACCCTCAGATTGCATTTATTTATAGCTATTATGGTGGTAATTTGGTCTTTGGGACACCGCCTAAAAAAGGCACTATAGGGGTGGCAAGAGCCTTAGTCAGTATCTGGAAACCCAGGGGTGACAGGTGCAGGCCATCTCTGGCAAAGCATCGAGGTCCGTCAGTAATGGCATCCCAAGTGAACAGATACTGGATCCCCTTAGAACAACACCAGAAACTTAGCCAATTTTTGAAGTCAGTCATTTTCTGTTTGTACTGTGGTATCATTCTGGGTAACTGTAGGATGCTGCTCAGGGCTAGGGTCTTACCTGCCTGGGCCACAAAATCCGAGACCTCCTCCATGTCTTTATTCATGTAGTCCTGGGAGGTGCATCTCAGGTCATTCACACTGACATGGACAGTGACGGAGTTCACACTTGTACTTGTTGTGGAGTGACCTGAGTGCGTGTGTTATGTGTCGGATTCTGGCACCTGATAGACAGCTGACTGTTACCTTCTCCTTATTCAGCGTAATGAGTGAGACTTCAGTGAGCCTCACTATTGAGTCACCTATGATTATTGTGTTGGGCAAGCTGTTTTGCCTTAGGTGCTTAGGTTGAGGGGCACACTGTGTAGGTGAGCTATATGTGTCTTGTGGTTTGTGCTGTATTGTGGTGGTAGAGTGCGTTTCTGTCTTGGAGGTCTCTGCTGTTTGGGTAGATTTCTACTGAGACCCTCCGTGAAGGTGGGTGTATGGTTTGTGTTTTTATGTGAGGGCTGTGATGGTGGGTGTTCTGGAGGGCTATGTGTTCCATGTAGTGTGGTGCAGGTGTTGACCTTCTCCTCTTGACCAGCTACTCGGGTCTTGGCTGGAGAGTGCATGGCTCCCAATATGGAGATATAAGCGCATCTCTCACAAGTTTGAGTATTGGGAGGTAAGAAGAGAGGGTTGTCTGTGTACATGAGGCAGTTGCTACACTGCCTCAGAATGCTCAGGTTCACCAGGTTAATATGAGAAAGCACAGGAAACTGACCTTTAGACATGCCAGGAGGGATGGTAACCATACTAAGTACTGGAGCGGTTTCCTTATAGGACGTCTAGTGCTGATAGCATTTGTGTGCTACAATAATTGCTGCAAAAAGCCTTATGAAGTGCTAGGCAAATAAGCTAATTAAAGTGCAAGAGAGAAGAGATCTAGCAAAATATAAGGGAAAAATTGAAGAGCAGACTTTCTGGCACCAGTGATGTACTTGAGTGTGTAGCAGTATAAAGTACTTATAGTTGAAATAAATGCAGTTAAATGGAAAAATGACTTAAATTAAGTGCAGAAAGCAGTATAATCAGAAAAAATCAAAATGGAGGCACTCAGTCTCTTTCTCCTTTCTGTTACTCTTGTAGTCTGCAGGATGCCAAAACAGGATCCGCGGAGCTTAAACAAGTGCAAACACTGGCTTTTAAACCAGAAAGTTGGAAGGGATAGAAAAACTGCCCAAACAGCCAATAAACTACAATTTTAGAGCCAGGAACCACTCTTCTCGTGGTAGCTAGGCTACCTAGTGCTTACCACTCCCACTGATAAGCTGGAAGGCTTCTTTCCAACACAGAAAGGTCTGGGGGACTCAGAAACTTACAAAACAGTCCTAGATACAGCAAATCTGTATCTGGAGTACTCTAGAAACAGGTAAGGTGGGAAACAAGCTTAGAACATTTTTTTTCAGGGGAAAAAAAAACCAGTTAAAAATGTAATAAAAATACTTTAAATGCATCTCATTTTAAGGATTCTCATATGGGTTGCAGATTAACATCATCATCATTATCATCTTCTTCTTTCGGCTGTTCCCATTAGGGGTCACCACAGCGGATCACCTGTTTCCATTTCTTCCTGTCCTCTGCATCTTGCTCTGTCACACCAACCACCTGCATGTCCTCTCTCTCCACATCCATAAACCTTATCTTAGGCCTTCCTTTTTTCCTGTTACCTGGTAGCTTCATCCTTAGCATCTTTTTCCCAATATACTCAGCATCCCTCCTCAGCACATGTCCAAACCAGCGTAATCTTGCCTCTTTGGCTTTGTCTCCAAACCTTCCAACCTGGGCTGACCCTCTAATATACTTATTCCTAATCCTGTCCACCCTCATCACACCCAGTGCAAATCTTAACATCTTTAACTCTGCCACATCCAGCTCAAACTCATGCCTTTTTGTCAATGACACTGCCACCAACCCATCTAACATAGCTGATCTCACTACCCTCTTGTAGACCTTCACTTTCACTCTTACAGGTACTCGTCTGTCACAAATCACTCCTGACATTCTTCTCCACCCACTCCATCCTGCCTGTACTCTCTTCTTCACCTCTCTTCCAGTCTCACCGTTACTCTGAACTACTGACCCCAAGTATTTAAACTCATCCACCTTTGCCACCTCTACTCCTTGCATCCTCATCATTCTTCTATCCTCCCTCTCATTCACACACATATATTCTGTCTTAGTCCTGCTGACCTTCATTCCTCTTCTCTCTAGAGCATCTCTCCATCTCTCCAGGGTCACCTCCACCTGTTCCCTACTCTCACTACAGATCACAATGTCATCTGCAAACCATAGTCCATGAGGACTCCTGTCTGATCTTGTCTGTCAACCTGTCCATCACCATTGCAAATAAGAAAGGGCTCAGAGCTGATTCTTGATGTAAACCCACCTCCACCTTAAATGCATCCGTCACTCCCACCGCAGACCTCACCGCTGTCACACTACCCTCGTACATGTCCTGTACCACTCTTACATACTTCTCTGACACTCGTGACTTCCTCATACAATACCACAACTCCTCTCTAGGCACCCTGTCATATGCTTTCTCTAAGTCTACAAAAACACAATGCAACTCCTTCTGACATTCTGTGTACTTCTCCATCAACACTCTCAGAGCAAACATCGCATCTGTAGTGCTCTTTACCGGCATTAAACCATACTGCTGTTCACTAATCATCATGTCCGTTCTTAACCTAACTTCCACTACTCTTTCCCATAACTTCATGCTGCGACTGATCAGTTTAATCCCTCTGTAGTTACTATAGCTCTGCACATCACCCTTATTCTTAAAAATCGGTACCAAAACACTTTTTTTTCTCTCTTCCTCAGGCATCCTCTCACTTTCTAAGATTTGATTAAACAATCTGGTTAAGAACTCCACTGCCATTTCACCTAAACACCTCCATGCTTCCACAGGTATGTCATCTGGGCCAACAGCCTTTCCATTCTTCATTCTCTTCATAGCTATCCTTACTTCCTCTTTGCTAATCCATTGTACTTCATGATTCATTATCCCTACATCATCCAACCTTTTCTCCCTTTCATTCTCTTCATTCATCAACCCCTCAAAGTACTCTTTTCATCTCCTCAACACATTCTCCTCGCGTGTGAGTATGTTTCCCTCATTATCCTTTATCACCTTTACCTGCTGCACATCTTTCCTAGCTCTGTCCCTCTGTCTAGCCAATCGGTACAGGTCCTTTTCTCCCTCCTTAGTGTCCAACCTTTCATACAACTCTTCATATGCCTTCTCCTTAGCCTTCGCCACCTCTCTGTTTGCCATGCACCTCATCTCCTTATACTCCTGTCTACTTTCTTCATCTCTCTGACAATCCCACTTCTTCTTTGCCAACATTTTTGCCTGTATACTCTTCTGTACTTCCTCATTCCACCACCATGTCTCCTTGTCATCCATCCTCTATCCCAATGTGATACCAAGCACCTTTCTAGCTGTCTCCCTTACTAGCTCTGCTGTAGTTACCCAGCTATTTGGAAACTCTTCACTGCCACCCAGTGCCTGTCTTAACTCATCCCTGAACTCCACCTCACAATTACCCTTTTTCAATTTCCACCATTTGATCCTTGGTGCTGCCCTCACACTCCTCCTCCTCTTCTTGATCACCAACGTCATCCTACAAACCACCATCCTATGCTGCCTAACTACACTTTCTCCGATCAGAATTTACCGTCTCCAATCTCCTTCAAACTGGCCCTCCTACATAAGATATAATCCACCTGTGTGCATCTTCCTTCACTCTTGTATGTCACCCTATGCTCCTCCCTCTTGTTAAAATACGTATTCACCACAGCCATGTCCATCCTTTTCGCAAAATCCACTACCATCTGACCTTCTTCCTTCCTTTGTTTAACACCATAACTACCCATCACTTCCTCATCCCCTTTGTTCCCTTCACAACATGCCCATTGAAATCTGCTCCAATCACCACCTTCTCACCCTTGGGTACAGTCATCACCACTTCATCCAATTCACTCCAAAATTTTTCTTTCTCATCCATTGCACACCCAACTTGTGGAGCATGTGCACTAACAGCATTCATCATTACACCATCAATTTCCAGCTTCATAAACATCACTCTATCCGACACTCTCTTCACCTCCAAAACACTCTTCGCATACTGTTCCTTCAGAATAACTCCTACGCCATTTCTCCTCCCATCCACACCATGATAAAACAATTTGAACCCACCTCCGATACACCTAGCCTTACTCCCCTTCCATCTGGTCTCTTGCACACACAATATACCAACCTTCCTTCTGTCCATCATATCAGCTAACTCTCTCCCTATACCAGTCATACTGCCAACATTCAAAGTTCCAACCCTCACTACCATAGTCCTAGCCTTTCTCCTCTCTTCCTGCCTTCGACCATGCCTTCCGCCTCTTCAACTTATGATTCTGTTTGTAGAAGTCTAGTGAGGCTGTGTTATGCTTGCTTAAATTGTTTACAGCTAGTTTAAGCTACCGGGTAGTTGAATGTATAATTCAGCTAGTGCTTTAAAGACAGGAGCACTGAAGTCATATACTTCTGCAGTGATTACCAGATGCAGGTGTCAGATGCAGGTGTTTTGTCTCACTGGGAAATTGGACTCCTGTCTCCTGAAACAGTCTTCTGCTGTGGGATATTGAAAGACATTAGTAATTCAAGACTGCTTGCCACAAGCAATAGACAGAGGCCTACTTTTTTTTATACTTGAGTTCTGTGCTCCTGTTTGCTTTTAACCATTAGCAGTTCATAAACTTTGTACACCCAGTGTAAGCAGCACTTTGTAGAAATGTACAAAGGCTTTATTTGTTTTTTTACTTGGTTAAAAATACTTTGTATCTTCTTTACTTGGTTAAGAATACTTTGGATCTCCTTTTTATTCAGAATTAAAACCACTTTGTAGCCCAGTGCTGTGTCTACCATTCAGTTCTTGTGATTTGAGGATAGTTGTTTATACTTATTAACTGATCTGATAGATATTGTCTTTTTTGTCTGTTACTCAACCATTGGGGTTTTGGATCTGTAGCTCAAGCTCCTTCCCTTACCCATTATCCCCTCCAAACCCGGTTTACTGTCATGTAACCGTAATGAACAATGACGAATCGCAGTGATTCAAACCTAAACCCCGAAATTTAAAATGCTGAATGCAAAAAATCTCAAAGTGTAGTGACTGCAAATGTCGAATTTGACATTTTCGAACAGTCACCACACTTCCGGTAACAGCAATACCGTCCATTGCACAGTAAAGAATGTTTTTGCTGGGAGGGCAAGCCCCCTGCACCCCCCTACTTATATATACAAACTCCGAGATCGCACTACAGTGGGGGAAATGGTACATTTCCCGATCCCCACTGTAGTGCGATCTGCACCATAATGTCGAACCTTACAACAGCGAATGCTGTATTGCATTCGCTGTTGCAATGTTCGACATTGTGGCATTCATGTTTACGTAGTGTGAATCGGTACTTTTGCACAAATTTAAATCACACAAGTTGTGATCGAAAAAAAAAATGTACAACCTCCAAACCCCATATTACCCATATCTCGTTTGCCACTTTCAGCGATCAGATGTGATTGACATGGCTCAGGCTATAGTTCAGATAAGTGATTTTTTTTTTTGTCATTTGGTAGTTTATCTCATTTTGGACGGCACTCACCTTCTTCTAGACTTAACATTTTTTTGATAGTACTTTATTCCCAACACCTGGTTTGTTGGGTGCATTGCAGATGTTCATCGTGTTTCATAGCTTCATAGATTAGTACTAAGCTAACTGCCCTTGCGAGCCATTTTAAGCCTAGCCAATTATCCCTTGTGAGATTCAAACCCTACATCTTGTGTTTGTAAGGCAAATACCTTAACCATTAGACCACCCTCCCAACCAGGGATGTATGCATCACATTATCTGGGCCAGTAGTAGGAAATACCGGTGTTGTCTGCCCGAACACTTCCAGATCACAAAGGTGATAGGACTGATGTATTGCGAAACAGCTCATGTACCTGCACATGCCAGCATAACTGGAATGTCCCATGCATATCCGTACGTCAGATGCAAGTAGTGTCCATAGCACACATGCACCCAGCAAACCCAAACCCCACCCACAGGTACCTCTCTGGTCGTATCCCTGCTGCTGGGAATGGGTACAATATGACCCCCACCTGTATATGGCAATAGTGAAAGAATGCAGCATTGCAGTCATTACTCTTGGGTTATCCTGTTGACAGGCTACCCACAGTCAGCCAGAATTCCAAAGTCTAGGTCCGGCGTCGGTTGCTGTCGCCTCTTCCCTGACGTCAGTGCGCCGGGGGTATAAAAGATGCAGCCGATGCCATTTTCTTCAGTCTTTCTTGCCGTGCGGTGCCCAAAGCAAAAGCAGTTCACAAGTGCCGATCGGCCGACTACTGAGATTTTCAAATCCGAATTTCAGAACCGAAGTCTTCATTAAAGCTAAGTACCCCGTTGGGGATCTTTTTTCTTGCTCCAGACCGATGTCAGAAAAAGTTAACAATTGTATTTCTTGTGGGAAGCAAATACCTCATAAGGATTTTCACTCTTACTTTATTCCTTGCCTAGGCCCTGATCACAACGTTGCTAGCTGTCGGAACAGGGTTGTCTTTCGAGGTTGGTTATTCTACCTGGTCTGTTTTAGTTTAGTATTCCGCGTAAAAGTTGCTCCCCTTTATATCCCACTTTTTTAGGCGATAGTTACCTCAGATCTCGTTTACCGCTACACTAATTTTTGGTTTTCTCTACCGCTTCCTAGGTTAGTTCTTCTTTTTCTAAAAAAGTTACTCTTTCCCTCCTTCCCTTTTAATTATTCTTTTTTTAGTGGTACTTTAACAGACTTATTTTACTATTTTTTGTTCTTTTTTCTTTTTATAGAACATAAGTGTTTTCCCTGTGTTTTTGTTCTGATGCGTAGGCTAAGAGTGTTTTGGCTGTGGGTGTCTACTGTGTGTGCTACTTTTAATATTTTCAGAAAATGGCCCTTTTGTAATTTTGACCCATTATCGTCTAATTGTTCAGGGTCCTGTGTGTTTGTGTTCACCAGTTAGGCTATATCTGTCCCCAGGTCTCAGTTCAAGAAGTGTGTCTCAACAAGTCGGAAAATGTCTCTGATCGGCGTCTCACACTTCTTATCTGCCCTGTGCTCAGGTGAGGCCTGTGCTGTCTGCCATGGCTTTCGCCCGCTTCATGGCACTCAACAACCACATGAGAGGCTTGTTGAAGCCTGATTCCCTGCTGGTTTCCTTGGATTCCCCTCCAAGGCTGTCGAGGTCTTGACTCGGCTTCTGAGCGAGACCTCAGGTTGTTCAACACTTTGCAAAGAGACCGTCCCACAATCCGATAGGCTGTCTGGCAACCGCCAAGTGTGGCCCGCTGCTCTCGCGGGGAAGGGTTATCTCTGTCTGAACGTTCAGAAAGGTGGTGAGTCTTCTACTCGACAACCCGAAAGAGGTCGAGGGTTCCCGTCAGGAGGCTCCGTTCATTCGGCTCTTCTGGCTCCTCCATCATATCTTGCCTGCTCCCACTCTCATCTCTTTGCCTCGTTCGTTTCACAGCCGATCGCCTTCGAACTCTCTTGAGTGAGAGCCGGTCGACAGTTGACCCAGACTTCCCAGATGCTGAAACCCGACTCGTCAGTCTCGGCGCTGCCGGCCCTCAAGCCATCTCTCTTTCCTCCGGCACTCTCTTGAGAGGGGCCGGCTGCGGTCGAACCCCTGTTGTGGTCCCCTCGTCCGGACCCCTCTCCCCTCTCCGGCTCCGTTCGTCGGTGCCGTTTTTGGTCCGATCGTCACGGCGGACTGGGACTGCCGCTCCCCGAGGGGGCAGGTAGCCATGTCCGACCCCCCGACTGCTGGCGCCTTTCGCTGGGTGATTCGGCTCCGTCATATTCAGACCATCCTGAACCTACTCCACTCAGGGGTCTGGCCAGCCCCGCTCACCTGGCCCTCTCAGGGTAAGTGACTCGGTCATCCCATCCCGTTGAAACCTGCCTCTACTCCTCAGTCGCTCCCGTCAGCCCCTCCCCTCTATGCCTCCTCAGGGCCAAGTGAAGACTCTGGGAAGAGCCCCGGACACAGAGCCAACTCCTCCGGGGCTCACTTTGGGACCGTCCATCTCTTCATTTGCCTCCCTTCTTTGTGAAGAGCCCCTTGGAGGAGGTTGGAGACATAAACTCATTCCTCTCTATCACGTCATCACAGATCTGGATGATTCTGAAGGGCCAATCACGTTTTCCTTCTGAGCCCTCTCACCCTTCTGAGTTCCCTTGTCTGCCCTTAAACTCCGGCCTGTGATCCCTTGCCGCCCTCACCCAGGCGGCTGCTAAAACCATGTCTCGTCCCATCACCCCCTCCAAACCCATCCCCCAGACCCCCAGACAAGGTTTTTTATCAAGGCAGTCAGCGTGGATGAATTCAGTGGACCTGCTCCAGGTGGCTTGGAAATTCATCACAGCTCCATCTAAGTCCATGGCCCTTGTACAAGGTCTCATGGTCTCTGTTGGTAGTGATTACTATAGTTCTCTCAACTTACAAAGCGATCAGTGCCTCATCCACCTCTTAAGAATCTAGGTCCCTTCAAAGGGACTTGATCAAAGAAGCTTCCTAAGTGGCTGATACAGAGAATGGCCACTACTTTGCCAATTTCACCTGTCTTATTTCCAACTCTATCAAAGCTTAACTTGAAATGCTTCCAGAACCAGCCTTAATTTTCAAGAGAGGTTCAGACACGCGGCTACCTCTAGCAATTCATGTTCCAAAAGCTCCCCTTCATCCTCTGCAATTTGGCCGATGAAGGAAGGACGGGCAGGAACAGGGTAGGGTTGACTGTTGAAAGATGGCCTGACATGCACAAGACCTTTCCTTTGGTCTTTCTTTCACGAAACCCTTAGGATAATCTCTGTTTGGTCCGTGCTTCAAAGTTTTCTAGACCTCTCTTCTACCGATGGCAGAGACCCTTTCTGCCCGGCGGTCCGTTTCTCTCTAACAACAGGCCGAGACAAGGGGGAAGGGGGAAAGATATGGGAGCCAGAACAATCTCAAGGGACTTCGCGAGTACAGAGAAGTGGGTTCCCGGCAGAGAGGCCGAGTTTTCAACAATGGTGAGCCTCGCCCTTTCCCTTTCAGGCCGCCCATCGTGAAGCCTTAATCGAGAAGTTCGCTCCGATAAGGGGACTGGCATCCCTGAGGTGTTGTGACAAAATGGGTGGACACAAGACAAATGGGTACAGTCCATCATTCCAAAGCCTGGCTATCCTTGACACAAAACAAGTAAATTTCAATTCATCATTCCAAGGTTTCCACTTTCCTTTCTTAGTTTCCAAATCAGTGCCAAAGAGGCTCGCAATGTTCCAATTCTCAAAGGGATAGCAGCTTTTGGAAAACTCAGACTGCTTGCAAGGTTCTTTTTAGTTCAGCAGCTAACAGGGACTGGGATCCGGAACTCAGTAGGTTGAAGACCCAAACCAAAATCAGGAACTCACGCTCGTCGGCCATTCAGTATCTTGCATCGGATGGTCAACTGGATGTGATTTCTGTGCCCTTATCCCATTCTTCCCCTATTAAAATGAACAAACTGGAATGGAACAGACTCCCGATTTCACGCTGGGAACCAGTCATTTTCAATTCAGCTTGGGCCCCTCCTCGCTTCCACCCACTGCCCCCACATTTTCAATGGTTTACCCTGCCTTGGGTCTCCTCACTGCTCACCTGTTTGCAATTGCATTCCAGCTCCTTCCAGGGACGAGGCGACTCCCACCTCCCAGGTGTTTCACAGCTTCCTCTGACTGAGAGAGATTACTCCCACTTCACATCTCAAAAACTGTGGCCCAGAACACTCAAATTGCTTAAAAAAACCATAGGTTGTCAATTCATCTTGAAAAGTCTGTGTTGTGTCCTTAACTAACTTCTACCTACTGGAAATCTGTCTTCAAAACCACCTTCCCATTCTTCTCAGCAACAAAAGGATATCAAAGCAACAATTCTTGGCATCACAGCTTCTCAGCAACAACGTTATAAAAAGCTCTTCCATTTCCTAAAGGTGTTGGAGCATTGGCCAGATACAGGATACCTCATTTCCACAGAACACTTACGGATCCTCAAACCATTATGCTTAACTTAGAAATGGTCACACCAGTCTCTTCAATGATGCACAGCAGCTCATCTCATGTGGTGGCAAACCAGCTGTCTTCCTTATGCTCATTTGTTTCACACAGGGGAGACCACCTCTCCTGACGGATCAGTTCCTGATCGGGACTGACAGTCATTGCATCAGGGCGGTCCAGGCCAGGGCAGGCAGGACAGTCCAGGGCTGCGTAGCAGCCATAAATGTTCCACCAGCAAGCCCTTCAAGACTCTTAAGCCTCAGTGCGAGGCTCTTCCCTTGGACTCTCTTTCCCTTGGGTTTACACAAAACCACAAGTGTGTGGTACATCAACAAACAAGAACTAAACAGGCAGAGACCCTGTGTCGAAGCACTGTTCTCAGCTGGCACTCAGAATGTGGCCTCCTCAGCGCTCTCCTCAGCGTTTCTGATGACCAGCACTTCAACCCAATTAAGGACAAGTTGAGCAGACTGTGTCTCATGCCAGAGAGATGGTCTCTGAAGGACATGTAGTGAGAGATTTTTTTCTCAAGTGGGGAGATACTTTCAAAAGCATCTTTTGCTACTCTCCAAAACAGCAAGTGCAGAGAATACTGGGGCAGCCCTATGCTTTACCTATCCAGCAGGGCAGCTGGGAGCAAGTTATGGGCCCCTGACTTTCTGGACTTCCCTCCTTTCACACCTCAATTGATGTAGAACAGAAGCTATCGCTCAGAGGCCTCGATGATCCTCATTCCTCCCCTGCCTGCCTCGGCAAGTGTGGTTCCCTTTCTGCATCGATTTCTTTTGGAGGTGACCGTGGAATCTGGACCTAGTTCAGGATTTTTTGATCATCTCTCGGGTCGTCGGCCAAACCCTCCCCTCTCTGAACCCAACTCTTGGTTCCACCTTCCTCTCATTCCCAGTTTCTCATAGATCTCCCTCTTCAATTCCCTCACTTCTTTTATTTTAATACTTCCATCAGTAAGATTATTTTGGTAGTTAGAAAGCGCTTTGGATGTATTTTTCTAGCTTCCCACCGCTTCCAAGGACATACTCCTTTCCAACCTTTCCTTGATTTTTCTTGCACATTCTTCTGACAGGTTCATCTTGCATTTTTCTCTCAACTCCTCTGGCGGTTTTCTCTATGGTCCTAATTTCTTCTTCTGAATCTTTGCCCTCTGAAAAAGGTTTCAAAGGAGCCTTTCTCTTTTTCCTCCCTCAAGAAAGGAGTTTTCTCCTCTTCTCCTTGGGACCTAAATTTAGTTCTTGATTCTTTTTTCTTCCTCCCTTTTCCTTTTCCCTTCCTCCTTCCTTTTGGAAGTTATTCTCATGAAAACTCTCTTTCTATTAGCTATTTCAATGTCTTCACATCACATCAAACTTAAAGCACTTCAAGCACGTTCTTTGTCCTTTCCTGATTCAGTGTACCATCAGAGCGAAGTTTCACGAATTCTTCCTAACTTTTTTCCAGCATCAAATCTAAACCAATGCATGATCTCAAATTCTCTTTCCCTGTCTTTCCAGTTTTCTCTTGGGTCTTTCAAAAATGTCTCTGTCTGGATGTTCGCCTAAGGTACTACACTACTTCGATTATTCAGGAAACAAAAGGACAGGATCTACTGTTCTTTGTCTGAAATCAGAAAAAGCAGAAGGGGACTTCCAGGGACTCTCCATCTTTAAAGGTAGTTTTATCATCATGGCTTTACCAGATGGCTACAGAAAAGACACCAAAAACTGCCTAACCAGAGCCCAGCCCATTCTACTAACATTTCAGCCCTTCCCTGCTTAGAGAGAGACTTGACACCATTTCAGCAGCTGCTACTTGGGCTACTCCTACCACTGCAGCTTTTACTTCCAATACTTTTTTGGATTTAGCTTCTGGGCATACAGAGATTTAGCTTCTGTCTCAGGAGCTGTTTCCAGTTCCGTTAGGCCACAGCTGTCTGACATAAAAGCAGGGACAGTCCCTCCAGCAAGACGAGTCCGATCCAGAGATATAGAGTTAGAGATATGTGGAGCCCGTTTATAGAGTTGTTTGTCTCTTCTTCTCGCTCTTAGCTTCCTCCTCCCTCTTCCCCTGGCCTGGACAGACCTAGAGGAGTTGTAGGACTCTGACCTCTCTACCTCTTTCTTAGCTTAGCCTCTTATTATGCATTCTTGTTTATCAGGATGTAGGTCACCCTTTGTCTTCCTGTGTAGGTAGAGGTGGATTCTGTTTTTGTTTGTACTACTTCTTCTATAAGCTGTTATTAGGAGCTTGATCTAGATCTGAGGTAACTATCGCCCCCTGGATATAGGATATAAGGGGAGCCTTGGGCCGGTGGAACCAACTCTCGAAGCTTTTAGAGTGGCAGTCGGGCCGGAACTCCGAACCCATCCAGCAAGAAGAAGGCGAGAAGAAGACAACTAACATGGAACGTTATGGTAAGAACATAACTTCTATTTTTGTGCTAGATTTAACCAACACACTATCATACTTTGGCCGAAGATTTAATTATATAATGCCGTTGGACCAGCCGACAACCGGAGTTTACAAAAAACGCAAGGACAAGGAAAAGGATAGGCATCCGAGGTCCAAAACCGACGACGTAGCCTCTGCTAGGCCAGTCGCCGGTTCTCGGTGAGGCGCTTTCGCAGCCCCTGGTGCCCGCTACCTCAGAGCCACAGGCCGCTTCCGACTCCCACGTGGAGCCGACTGGGCCTCTGGATACTCAAGGTATTGGACACTCGGAAGTCATTCCCTCAGATGGGTCTGGAGCCGCTGAGCAGGCATTGGATTCTGAGGGAGTTTTCAGACCTACACAACTATATATTAAGCCATCTTCAGCTTCAAAGACTAAAGCAGCTCTAAAGACAAAGAAACAAGTACAGCATTCTCCTACTCAGACTTCCATGCCTAAAAAACAGATGCTCAAAATGGCCGAAGACCTAATTACTCTGATCGGGGCTCCCATCCCCCTCCTGATAAGAGGCCTAGGCAAGAGACAGAGTATGATTCTTCTGATTCTTCTGATCAGGTTTCTATTTCCTCTGATTCCTCTACTGAACAGGATTACTCCATGCTTTCCTGTGAGGATTCTGATGCTATAACACTTTGTTTTACAGCACAACAAACCACTCCCATGCCTGATAAAAAGTATATATATATATTTAGAAAGCTTGTGAGGAAATTATTACTCTATTTTTGTTTTACTTGGATCGCTTGTCTGTGTACTTAATAAAGGATTTTCGACTGGAAACAGACTGCCTGCCTTGCTTGGATTACTTTTGAATACTTAGTAATGCTGTAGAATTATATATTTTCTATTATTACTTTTTGACTTGACGAGTTTACGTTCGCTACTTCTACTACTATTGTCTGATCTGATTAATATACAGTGATTAACTAGAAATATACCGACTGAAAATCTTCCACACAGAGAAGTTTCTTACACTGTGATGCTGAAGAATCCATTCCTTCAGCCTCTCCTCCTGAGGATTATTCTTTTGGGGAAACCCTGCATACCATGAGGGAGCATTTCCACTGGGAGAGCCAAGATTATTCTGAGTCTAAGAAAAGGCTCAGAGACTTTCTGCTACTTCCTTAGCACAGACCCCTTGCTATTCCACCTGTTCTAGACATTGTAGATGATGTATTTTCAGAGTCCAGCCTGTCCCCTGACTCTTTACCCCCTGCATCTGCTAAGCCAGACAGATACTACAGGGTCCCGGATTCTCATAAATTCCTGTATAAAACCCCCACTGCTGACCCAGAAACTATATCTCAGGGTCCCAAGGGGGTTAAAGCTTCCTCTGCAAAAAACCCTGTCCCCTCTGATAGTGATTCTAGGGCTCTAGACAGATGGGGGAAAAGAGTCTACACTTCTGCTAACCCTGGCTGTAAGGGCTTTAAATTGTCAGTTTCATATGCTTAAATATCAGCAATATTTAATGTCACTGCTTAAACAAAAATTGTTGACAAACACTGAATGTTCAGAGAACAAGGAATTGCAGGATTTATTGCATGCAGCTGAACAAGTGGGAAAGCATACTTTGCAATGTGGTTATGATTCACTGGAGGCCTCTTGCAGGGCCGCAGTTACAGGTTCTGTTATTAGAAGGCATGCTTGGCTAAAGGAACAGAATCTGCCTGATCATGTTAAAGCAAAATTATTAGATGCACCATTACAGCATGATACTTTGTTCGGTACTAAAGCAGAAGAGGTGTTGAAAAAAATGGAGGATAAAGCAAAATCCATGCAGACAGTCAAGGATTTCTTACAGGTACAGCCACCCAGGTTTAGCAGAAACTGGCATTCTAAAAATTGGTCCTTTCCAGTGTCAGACCACAAAGAGGCAGATACAGGTGCCCCAGAGGCAGATCTCAGCCCCAAGGCTCATACAGGCCTAAACAATGGGGTGCTCCTACTTCCAAAAGCGGAGAAGACAAATCACAACCTTACAGGAAACAGTCCCAATGACTTTCCTCTACAGGTACAAGCACTTATCTTTTGGCAGCCCCCTTAGGGGGAAAACTAGCACTTTTTTCATCAAATTGGAAAATGGTTACTCAAGACAAATGGGTCCTGAACATAGTGTCCCAAGGCTGCAGGTTCCATTTTCACACCCTACCAAGGTCAAAAGGTATGCCAGACCTGCCACACAATCAATGGGCAGAGGCACAAAAACAAATTACAGCCCTCATGGATATGAGGGCCATTCAGCAAGTACCACTACAAGAGCCAGGGGCAAGGATTTTACTCCAGACTTTTTCTAGTACTCAGAAAGGACAAAACCTGGAGACCAATACTGGACCTGTCAATTTTAAATACGTTTCTGGAAGTTCCAAAATTCAAGATGTTGACTCTACAGCAGCTACTGCCCATGCTGGGCAAGAAGGCTTGGCTCGTAGCTTTGGACCTAAGAGAGGCATACCTGCATGTCCCAATCAGACAATCTTGCAGAAGATACCTCAGATTCATAGCTGTCTCAATGCATTACCAGTTCTCTGCAGTGTCCTTTGTGAAGACCCTGGGCGCAGTAGATAAGCCAAAGTGCCTGGCTTATCTACTGCGCCCAGGGTCTTCACAAAATGCCTGACACCAGTAATTGCGTTTTGCAGGCAAGATGGAATTCAAATATATCCCTACTTGGACAACTGCCTAATTCAAGCAGAGAACAAAGACCTTCTTCTGAAGCCTCTGGCGTTTGTAAAAATATTACTAATTGGCCTAGGGTACACAGTAAATGAAAAGGAATCAAAACTAGTGCCCTCTCAAGAGATAATATTCCTGGGTGCAAACTTAAATACAACTGCCCAGATGGCTTATCTCTCGCCAGACAAACAAAAGCATCTAACTACTTACTTCAAGGAATTGACAACAAAAACCCACTTATCTGCAAGGAAAATCCTGCAGGCCTTGGGTTTCATGGCATCTTGCATTCTACTAATTCCATATGCCAGACTGCATATGAGGAAACTACAATGGTACCTAAAAAGTGTTTGGACTCAGCATTGCCACAGCCTGGAGACAGTAATTGCACTCATTCTCTGCCTACAGCAGGAGTTTCGATGGTGGGCAGAAGCCTGTCACCGCAACAAGGGTCTGCCATTCAGTTTACCCACAGCCAGACAGACACTGACAATGGATGCATCAGATTATGCCTGGGGGGCCCATGTGGCAGGAAAATGTATTCAGGGCACATGACCTGCAAACCAGATGCATCTTCACATCAATCAAAAAGAGATGCTAGCTGTTCAAAATGCCCTGACAGCTTTCAAGGACCTGCTTCATCCAGGACAGTTACTGATAAAGACAGACAACACTACGGTCATGTGGTACATAAACAAACAGGGAGGTACACATTCCTACCCTCTCTGCAGACAAGCAATGACCTTATGGGACATAGCATTGGCTTTTCAAATTCACCTGCAAGCACAATTCCTGCCAGGAAAAACAAATACTCTGGCAGACGAACTAAGCAGAAACCTCATGGATCCCCACGAATGGAAACTGGATCCACAAGTCTTCAGCATGATAACAAGGAAATGGGGATGCCCAGACATAGATCTATTTGCCTCTCCTCACAACTGCCAATTACAGAGATTTTGCGCAAGGATTTATCACAAACAAGCATGGAAAGTGGACGCCCTATCCTTCAGCTGGAAAAATCTAACGGTATATGCTTTTCCCCCACTGCCTCTCCTTCCCAGGGTACTCCTAAAGGTCAGACAAGAGAAGCCAAAAATGATACTGATTGCACCAGACTGGCCACGCCAGCACTGGTACCCAATCCTAAAGAGCTTGTTTCCAGGTCCAGCATGGATATTGCCTCAAACTTCTCATTTGCTGACCCAACAAAACAATCAGATCCTGCACAGCCAACTCAGGACCTTAAATCTGGCAGGATGGTGGATAATGTAGCCATTCAGAACACTCCTCTTTCAAAAGCTGTTATGGATGTTATCTTGGAGGCCAGGCGGCCCAGCACCATAAAATCTTATGCAAAAAAATGGAAGAGATTCTGTGCTTGGAACCAGCAACAAGGCATTGACACGTGTGTACCAAATATCCAAAAAAAAGTCCAAGTAGCCACTACAACCAAAACGAAATGTGTGGAATTTATTCACGTCTCCAGCGTCTTTGTGATTCCGCTAGTAGCCTTTTGGATTCATTTCGTTTTTGTACCAAATATCCCTCAGATTTTACAATACCTAACTGAGATGCTGAACAAAGGCCTTTCCTTCTCATCAATCAAGATTCATGCCTCTGCCATTTCAGCCCGTTACAATACAGAACCACCTATTTTTTTCTCATCCTTTAATAAGGCAGTACTTCAGAGGGGCCAAAAACATTAGGACACCAAGGAGAGCACCAATTCCGGCCTGGGACCTCAATTATGTTTTGGAAAAACTCACACTGCCTCCTTTCGAGCCAGCATCAACAGCAGATATAAAATTCTTATCCTGGAAAACAGCTTTGCTCCTAGCAATAACCTCTGCAAGGCGCGTCTTGGAGTTACAAGCACTCATGGCTGTGGAACCATTCATCATTTTTCATCCAGACAGGGTTTCTCTGAGGACAAACCCTACATTTATGCCTAAGGTGGTGTCCAGTGTAGCCCTTAACCAAACCATTCACTTGCCAACCTTTATTCCTAATCCACAGAACAAGGGTGAGAAAATTCTGCATTCTTTGGACATACACAGGCAGTTACGTTTCTACTTGGACAGAACTAAAGCTTTCAGAAAGACTGAAGAACTTTTAGTTTCGTATGCTGCAGGATCACAAGGAAAGGCTATCTCAAAACTGACTATTTCTAAATGGATAGGCCATTGTATCCGATGTCCTTCATGGATGCATCTGCAGTCATAACAGCTGGGTTGTCCTGTCGTCAGGCAGCCCGTCAGTCGGCCGGATTCCAAAGTCCGGGTCCGGCTTCGGCTGATGTCGCTCTCCATCCGACGTCATCTCTGTTGGACTTCGGGTATAAAGGCATCAGCCGACGCCATTTTCCTCAGTCTTTCTTGCAGCAGAATCTGTTCGCAAGTGCCGGTCGGTCGGATCCAGAGATTTTTCTACGAATACTACTTTGAAGACTTCTAAAGCTAAGTACCCGTTGGGGACTCTTTCTTGCCTCAGCCGATGTCAGAAAAAGTTAATAATTGTTTAACCTGTGGGAAACAAATACCTCATAAAGATTTCCATTCTTACTGTCTGCCTTGTTTAGGCCCAGCCCGTAGCAGCCTGTTCGGCCTGTGCTTCCTTCAACCAGGCGCCGGGTCGGAGTTTGCAGAACAGTTTTTCGGTTCTGACTTTGCTTACATTATGTCGCCGGAACCTCCGACTACACTTTCTGCCAAAAGAAAAAGACCGACACGCGGTCCGCGGTTTCGCTGAAACCACGCTTAAGCAAACAAACCGAGAAAACTGATCTAGGTACAGCGAATCTATCTCTACACTTGAGGCCCCTGCTACAATTCTTGAATCGCCTCTGAAACTTTACCCACTGACTTATCAGACACCATTCCCTGGATGTCTCTACCCCAGCACGTGGTGCTGCTAGGCCTCCAGCAGCCATGTCCATTAAGGCCTTCGCCAGGGCTAAAGCAGCCAAGTCTACCAAATCAGTGCCTGTTAAACCACCTCATCCAGGCCCTCTTCTAGTTCCCAAATGCTCACCTTGGCAGAAGATTTGATTTCTTTAATTAGAGGATCTCAACCTCACCCAGACAGGGCCTCTCAGCCCCAGATAAGAGACCTAGGGCAGAGCCCCTGAGCCAGTGTCCTCTGATGATTCTGCAGATGAATCAGACATTACTGACCAGCCAGAGGCTCCTTTCTAATTTTGAGGATTCTGATGCTGAAGAATCCATTCCAGCTGCTTCCTCCAGAAGAATTCTCCTTTGGGGAAACCTTGCATGCCATGAGAGCAGTTCCAATGGCAGCAAAGAATTCTCAGACTCGAAAAGACTTAGGACTTTTCTGCACCTTCCACAGCACAGGCCCTTAGCTATACCTCCTGTTCTTTCTGTGGTAGATGATGCTTTTAATGATGTCTGCTCTGCTCCAGACTCATTACCCCCAGCCCCTGCCAAACCAGACAGATTTTACAGGGTGCCTGACACTCATCACCACCTTTACAAGGCCCCCCTTGCAGACCCAGAAACTATATCCCAGGGTCCCAAGGCAGTTGCCGCAACCATAGCTAAAAACCCTACTCCTTCTGAAAGGGAAGCAAGGGCATTAGACAGATGGGGTAAAAAAGTATACACTTCAGCTACTCTCTCAGCTAGAGCTTTAAACTGCCAGTTTCACATGATTCAATACCAAGAGTTTATGCTTGATCAGTTAACTAAAAAATTAACCACTGATGAAGCTCTTGACAAGAAATATGTATTAGAAATGGTAAATAACATACAACAGGTTAGTAACCATTCCTTAAAATGTGGCTATGATGCACTGGAGGCTTCATTTAGATCAGCCATGACTGGCACAGTGATAAGAAGGCATGCATGGCTAAAGGAGCAAGCTCTACCAGATCATGTTAAAGCTAAATTGTTAGATGCTCCTATGGATAAGACAAGTTTGTTTGGTGCACCTGCACAGCAGGTTATGAAGAAAATGGAGGAAAAGGCAAAATCAGTTCAAACTGTTAAAGATTTCCTGCAGGTTCAACCCCAAGGTTTAGCAGGAACTGTCCTGCCAAGAATTGGTCCTTTCCTGACTCCACAAGATTTCAAAGGGGCAGGAATAGACGGTCCAGAGGCAGAAACCAAGCCAGAGGAAGTGCCTACAGAGGACGACAGTGGCAAGGTAACAACAGAGGCACAAACGCAGCCACTGCCTCTACTTCAACACAGCCACAGTGACTTACTCCTAAACCGCCTACCAGGGAGCAAATAGCAGCTCCACTAGGCGGAAGGTTAACTTTATTTGCAAAGAACTGGCACCACATAACAAAGACAAGTGGATTCTTCAAATTATACATCAAGGTTACGATTCCACTTCCACACTATGCCTGTCAAAAGAGGAATGCCAAATTTACCTCCAAATCAAAAAACAGAAGCTTTACAACAGATAATGGAGTTAGCAAACATGAGAGCTGTGGAAAAAGTGCCTGCAGCAGAGCAAGGACAGGGGTTCTACTCCAGACTGTTCCTAGTTCCAAGAAAGGAAAAAAGTTGGAGACCAATTCTCGACCTGTCCACCTTGAATACATACATCATTGTCCCAAAATTCAAAATGCTGACCCTACAGCAACTTCTTCCCATGCTGGGCAAGGAGTGTTGGCTGGTAACTCTAGATCTCAAGGAGGCATACCTGCACGTCCCTATTCGACCAATCTGCAGAAGATACCTCAGATTTCTTGCAGGATCAGAGCACTATCAATTCTCAGCATTGCCTTTTGGCTTATCTACTGCCAGAGTATTCACAAAATGCCTGGCATCAGTAATCGCATACTGCAGACTACAGGGAATTCATATTTACCCATACCTGGACGACTGCCTGCTACAAGGGGACAACAAAAGCAAGTTGACAACAGATTTGCAAAGGGTCATTTACTTGCTACAAGCACTGGGATACACAGTCAATCTACAAAAGTCAAGACTGATGCCATCCCAATCAAGGACATTCTTGGGAGCGGAATTGGACACAGTGAGACAAATGGCATTCCTAACTACAGAAAAACAAAAAGAACTCCCTCTTTACTTCTTGTCACTAACAAAGCTGAACAAATTAACAGCAAGAAAAGTTCTGCAGGCCTTGGGCTTCATGGCATCATGCATAATTTTGGTTCCATTTGCCAGACTACATATGAGAAAACTACAGTGGTACCTACGGAATTTATGGTCCCAACACAGGCACAGCCTCGAAACAGAAATCCCACTAATTCCATGCTTAAAACAGGAGTTCCTATGGTGGGCCCAGACATGCCGGTCCAACCCAGGCCTTCCCTTTCACAGATGTCAAGCAAGCCAGAGCATTACAACAGATGCTTCAGACCTAGGATGGGGCACATGCTGGACAAATGCGTGCAAGGATTGTGGACTCAGGATCAACTTCACCTGCACATCAACCTAAAAGAAATGCTGGCTGTAAAACTAGCTATCCAAAAGTTCAGACCATTTCTCAAAGAGGGCCAGCTGTTGATAAGGACAGACAACACCACAGTCATGTGGTACATCAACAAACAGGGAGGCACTCATTCATACCCTCTATGCAGAATGACTTTGGAACTGTGGACCCTGGCACTCAGCTACAATATCCAGCTGCAAGCAAGATTTGTACCAGGAAAAGAAAATACTCTAGCGGACATTTTAAGCAGGACCACATCAGATGCTCACGAATGGCACCTGCACCGGACATCTTCAGGACCATTACAAAGAAGTGGGGAATGCCTCAGATAGATCTATTTGCATCTCCTCACAATCACCAACTCAAAAATTCTGCACAAGGACATTTCACCCACTAGCATGGAAAGTGGATTCGCTCTCCTTCAGCTGGAAGGGCCTAACAGTTTATGCATTCCCACCTCTCCTTGATACACAAAGTACTCCTAAAAATCAAGGAAGAACATCCAAGGATAATCCTGATAGCTCCAAACTGGCCAAGACAACACTGGTATCCACTACTAAGGAGCTTGTCTCGGAACAATATGTGGCCAATACCTCTGATGCCTTTGATGCTAACTCAGAACAACTACAGCACCATGCATCCAAACCTGAAAACCTTACAACTGACTGCATGGAACATCACATAGCAGCAGCTAATCAAGAACTTTCCCAAAGAGTTAAAGACATTATTCTTGAAGCACGCAGACCTTCAACAAGAAGGAATTACGCTGGAAAATGGAAAAGGTTTGTCAGCTGGAGTTCTGAAAGAGGAAAAGATGTGTCAAACATAGATATGCCTAACATCCTGGAGTATCTGGCCGAACTTCTCCATTCAGGCCTGTCCTACTCCTCCATCAAGATACATGCATCAGCTATTTCAGCAGAATACAGCTTTGATCCACCTGTTTTTCACACCCTCTGCTCAGACAATTTCTCAGAGGAATCAAGAATGTAAAACCTCCAAGAAAACCACCATTACCAGCTTGGGACTTAAACTGTACTAGAAAAGTTGACACTATCACCCTTTGAGCCAGCAGCAACAGCAGACTTACAACACCTGTCATGGAAAACTGCTTTCCTACTGGCAATTACATCAGCAAGGAGGGTTTCAGAACTACAGGCCTTAATGGCAGTGCAACCCTTCCTAATCTTCCACCAAGATAGAGTATCCATGAGGACTAATCCAACATTTATGCCTAAGGTGGTATCCAGAGTGTCTTTAAACCAGGCAATCCACCTACCTACCTTCTTTCCCAACCCACAAAACAGAGGGGAAAGAATACTGCACACCTTGGATGTACATAGACAGCTACGCTACTACTTGGACAGAACCAAAAGCAGCAGAAAGACTGACCAACTTTTTGTGGCCTATGCAACAGGAAGAGAGGGAAAAGCTATTTCCAAACAGACAATCTCCAAATGGATAGGAAATTGCATACAATTCTGTTACTCCTTCCATGGAAAACCAATTCCACAGAACATAAGACCTCATTCTACAAGGGCAACAGCCACTACCACAGCCTTCTTACGAGGAGTGGCTACCAAAGACATTATTGAGGCGGCTACTTGGACCTCCGTGCATACATTTGCCAAGCATTATAATTTACCTTTATATTCCAGATCCCGAGCAGGGTTTGCCTCTGCTGTTCTGCAAGGGATCCTAAACACACCATAATCTACCTTTCTCCTCCTCCCCCTAGTTGGCTATGGTATTCTACCCAGCTGTTATGACTGCAGATGCATCCATGAAGGACATAGTACAGTTTTGTACCTACCATAAATGTAGATGTCCGAACTGGATAGCATCTGCAGTCAGGATTACCCTCCCTCCTTCCCCTCTGTGGTACTCCTAGGGTGTTTACCCTCCTAATAGCTAGCTGATGGGGGGGAGTCTTTTATGGTGTATTTGTTTGTATATATGTACATACATGCTTATTTTTGTGGTGACCTCTATTCTTTTGGAAACATTGGCATCTATCCAAAATTTTTAGCCTTCAGGAGGGCTTCTGGCATCTGGGGCAAGAAACACTGAGGAAAATGGCGTCGGCTGATGCCTTTATACCCGAAGTCCAACAGAGATGACGTCGGATGGAGAGCGACATCAGCCGAAGCCGGACTTTGGAATCCGGCCGACTGACGGGCTGCCTGACGACAGGACAACCCAGCTGTTATGACTGCAGATGCTATCCAGTTCGGACATCTACATTTATGGTAGGTACAAAACTGTACTTTTCTACTGTTTTCAACATGGCAAATCAGTGCCTAAGGGCATTAGGCCTCATTCCACCAGAACAGCAGCCACTTCAGCAGCCTTCCTCAGAGGAGTACCAACCAAAGATATCTTACAGGCTGCAACTTGGAGTTCAGTGCACACCTTCACAAATCACTACCACTTACCTCTATACTCTGTCCAGAGCAGGCTTTGCCACTGCAGTTCTGCAGCGCCTCATCGCCTCTCCTAATCCTATTTAGCCCAGCCACCCTACCTCAGCTTTGGGATTCAACCCAAGAGTAATGACTGCAACAGTGAAACATAATGAACATAGTACAGTTGTGTACCTACCATAAATGTATATGTTCGAGTGTATTCACTGTTGCAGTCCAGGTTACCTACCCACCATCCCCCTCTTCTTTGCTGGGACTTATCTGCACTTCTCTGTCCTATACAACCTTTTTGGTGTATTTGCTTGTAGATGAAGAAAATGTTATTTTTGTGCATGCATTTTTTTGGCATATTTTTCATCCTACCATTTTGGGGGCACCTGACATCTGGGGCAAGAAAAACTGAAGAAAATGGAGTCGGCTGCATCTTTTATGCTCCTGGCGCACTGACGTCAGGGAAGAGGCGACAGCAACTGACGCCGGACCTAGACTTTGGAATTCTGGCCGACTGCGGGTAGCCTGCCAGGAGGATAACCCAAGAGTAATGACTGCAACAGTGAATACACTCGAACATCTACATTTATGGTAGGTACACAACTGTACTTTCCTGAGAGGTGCTAATAATTTAAGAGCCCCGAGGAGAGCTCCCACCCCTGCCTGGGACCTTAACTTTGTACTAGAGAAGCTTTCCCTTTCCCCTTTTGATCCTGCTGCTGCAGCAGAGTTAAAATTCCTCTCTTGGAAAACAGCCTTACTTCTAGCCATCACTTCAGCAAGAAGATTGTCCGAGTTATAGGCACTAATGGCTGTGGAACCCATCATTATTTTCCATGTGGACAGGGTTTCCCTCAGGACCAACCCATCATTTATGCCCAAGGTATTATCCATTGTGGCTTTAAACCAATCCATCCATTTACCAACCTTTTTCCCTAATCCTCAGAACAAAGGGGAAAGGGTTCTGCACTCCTTGGACGTGCACAGACAGCTCAGGTTCCACTTTAACAGAACTAAACCTTTCAGAAAATCTGACCAGCTGTTAGTCAGCTTTGCTACAGGGGCATAGGGAAAAGCCATTTCAAAGCAAACCATTTCCAAATGGATAGCACACTGTATCCATTTTTGTTACAAACACCATGGAAAACCTACCCCACAGGGGATCAGAACTCATTCCACTAGGGCTACCTGCATTTCTCAGGGAGTCCCTACCAGGGATATCCTGGAAGCTGCAACCTGGAGTTCTGTACACACCTTTACCAAGCATTACCACTTACCTAGTTTTTCTAAATCCAGAGCTGGATTTGCCACAGCAGTCTTACAGGGCCTGATAGCCAGCTCAATACTTCTTGACTGCCTCCACCCTTCCTCAGCTTTGGGAATCAACTCGTGTGTGATTACTCCAACGGTGAAACACGAAGAACATAGTACAGTTGTGTACACTTACCATAAATGTAGATGTTAGAGTGTATTCACTGTTGCAGTCCTGGTTACCCTCCCTCCAGCCCCCTGACTTTTCTATTCTTTCTACCTATCCTCTTTTTGGGCATATATCATGGCAGTGGTATTTACTTTTTACTGGAGGTGTTCCACACCATGTAATTTCTTCCTATTTTGGGGGCTCCTGACATATGGGGCAAGAAAAACTGATGTAATGTCATCGGCTGCATGTTTTATACCCACGATGACCTGACGTCATGGAAGAGGCCTTAGCATCCGACGCAGAAATCCTGAGAGTCTGGTATTTGGGCCGACTGAGGGCTACCTGCAGGCAGATAACCCAAGTGTGATGACTGCAACAGTGAATACACTCGAACATCTACATTTATGTTGTGTACAGAACTGTACTTTCTGGAAGTTGTGGATGATGTCTTTATGGAATCCAGTCTAACTCCTGATACTTTACCCTCTGCTCCAAGGAAACTAGACAGGTACTACAGAGTCCCTGAATCTCACAAATTTATTTTCAAAAATCCTACTGCTGAGCCAGAAGGTCATCTCCCAAGGACCTAAAGGAGTAAAAGCAACTACAGCTAAGAATCCCACCCCTTCTGACAGGGATTCCTGAGCTTTAGACCGATGGGGTAAAAAAGTATACACCTCTGCAACTCGCACCATTAGAGCATTGAATTGTCAGTTCCACATACTGAACAGACAGCTCAGGTTCTACCTTAACAGAACTAAACCTTTCAGAAAATATGACCAGCTGTTAGTCAGCTTTGCTACAGGGGCAGAGGGCAAAGCCATTTCAAAGCATCATACTATGGAACTTTTTCAGCAAAAATTAACTACCCTTCCTGAGTGTGCAGAAAATAAAGAATTACAGTAGCTTATGCATTCTGCAAGCCAAGTCAGCAAGCATACCCTGCAGTGTGGGTTTGCTGCCCTAGAAGCATCTTGCAGGACAGCAGTCACAGGTTCTGTACTTAGAAGGCATGCTTGGCTTAAGGAGCAGACCTTGCCAGACCATGTCAAATCAAAATTATTGGACACTCCTTTGAACAAGGACAGTCTGGTACCAAAACAGAAGAGGTTTTAAAAAAGATGGAAGAAAAGGCTAAGTCTATGCAGACAGTCAAAGATTTTTTGCAAGTGCAGCCTCCAAGATTCAGTAGTCATTGCCCCTTGAATCATTGGTCCTTTCCAGCCGCCTAAAGGCCATCTGAAACTAGACCCAGGGGAAAAAGACCGCCCCAGATTACGGTCTCAGGGTATGCAGAGATCTAAGCAATGGAGTACCTCCACTTCTAAGCCACCCCCGTATGGAAAGAATTCATAATCACTCCTCAACTCTACTCCTCACCTCTGCCCAATTTCACATGGCCCTAGGAGGAAAACTTGCCCACCACGCAAAAAACTGGACCTCCATCACCAACAATCAACGGGTCCTCAACATAGTATCCCAGGGATACAAATTTTATTTCCATACGCTGCCAACCCCAAAAGGGTTCCCAGACCTTCCTCCAAACCAGTGGGCAGAGGCACAGAACCACGTTCAGTCCCTGCTCTCCATAAGGGCAATTCAGCCTGTTCCTGCTGAACAGATAGGCCAAGATTTTTATTCCAGACTTTTCTTGGTACCCAGAAAAGAGGGCACCTGGCGCCTAATCTTAGATCTATCCATTCTAAACACCTTCCAGGTGGTACCAAAATTCAAAATGCTCACCCTACAGCAGCTTCTCCCTATGCTGTCCAAAGATGCCTGGTTAGCCACCCTAGACCTAAAGGAAGCCTATCTGCACATCCTTATCAGAGACTCCTGCAGGAAATATCTGCATTTCAGGGCAGGGATCCATATATTATCAGATGTTAAGTTGTCAATCTCGCCTTCATTCTTGCTGGATGGGTTCGGTGCCGAACCTCGGCTCCGACTCGGCCTATTACTAAAGCTCGAGAGCTATTTTTGCCTGCTCGAGGCTATCCTATGTCCCATAATGCTAGGCGTGATATACCCAGATCTCATTTGCCGCTTCAGCTACGAGGTTGCGTCTTTTTGCCGGCTCCAGGTTGTATTAATCTTTTTCTTGTATTTAGTCAGTTTTTTGGGTTCTAACCTTAGCGATAGTTATTCCGAGTTACTACCCTATAGACCCCTGTTTAGAATCCCATCTTAGGTAGTTTTTTTCTTCAGTTTTCCCCTCACTTAATAGTTAGGCCTTTGGCTAAACTTGTTCTATTACAGTTCTGTAGTAGTAAATCCCTTTGGATTTTTTCCGTCGATTTTTTTTTTTTTTTTTTCTCTTGTATGTGTGTGCCTAGAGTTAAACTGTGTTAAAAAGTGTTGGGTTTTTTTGTTTTTCTTGGTCTGTTACAAGCTCTTTGTGTGTGTGTGTGTGTGTGTGTGTGTGTGTGTGTGTGTGTGTGTGTGTGTGTGTGTGTGTGTGTGTTGGCTGATTGTGACTAGACCACTTTTTCTGCCTGTCATCCTTGTTTCAGGATTTCGAAAGACACCAAGGTCTCGGGCTTCAAGAAGTGTGACTTGTGCTGTCAGAAGATGTCTCTGACAGACGGTCACACTTCTTGTGTATATTGCTTGGGCCCTCTGCGCCTGCAGGACTCTTGTTCTGTCTGCCATGCTTTCAGTCCAAGAGTCCTGCAGGAACATAGAAACAAACTTATTTTGAGAGGCTTGTTGAAGCCTGAAGGTTCCCCGGCTAAGCCTTCGTCGGGTAAACCTTCCAAGCCCGCCAAACCGTCGGCTCCATGTTCGGAGTCGTCGCCGAGCGGTGCTACTACTACTACTACCTCTGCATCGGTTCCAGCCAGAACCGATGATTCGAGGCCTCAGTCAGCTCCGACTCTGCTGTCGGAGCAGTCTTTGAGCAGAAAGTGTTCTAGGTCTCCTTCCCTGGAATCTGTCCATTCGGCTCTGAAGTCTCCCTTGTTATCGGAGCGGAGTCACAGGTCCCATTTCTCTCGGTCTTCCAGGCTGTCGGACCATGACCTTGAGAGGGTGGTTAGCAGACTATGTAAGTCGCAGGCACTGGCCTAAATGTTGCATAGCCCTCCTCATCAGGCAGTGGCTATGACTGCTCCCTCTTTGATTCCTCCTCCGACTCTTCCTTTGAGTTTGGAGCCGGAGATCGTAGGGGTCGGGACCGTCGGAACGTCTGAGCCGATACCACTCCTTTCGGCTCCCTCGTCTGCTCCGATCTCTTCCTTGGCTCCATCCTTGGAGGGATCCGGGCGCCGAGACTCCCTCGTCGGTTCCGAGGGGGCGAGTGGCATCGGACCCTTGTCCAACCCCGATGTCCTTCAAGGATGCATCTGCAGTCCTTACAAATGGGTTGTCCTGTCGTCAGGCAGCCCTTCGGTCGGCCGGATTCCAAAGTCTGGGTCTGGCCTCGGCTGGTGTCGCACTTCACCCGACGTCATAGCTGCATTTATTCGGGTATAAAGGCATCAGCCGACGCCATTTTCCTCAGTCTTTCTTGCCACGTGGCGCCCGAAGCAGAAGCTGTTTGCAAGTGCCGGTCGGTCAGAACCAGAGATTACTACTACCGAATATGTCTACTACTACCGAAGACTTCTAAAAAGCTAAGTACCCCGTTGGGGACTCTTTCTTGCCTTAGCCGATATCAGAAAAAGTGAATAACTGTTTAACTTGTGGGAAACAAATACCTCATAAAGATTTCCACTCTTACTGCTTACCTTGTTTAGGCCCAGACCACGACATAGCAGCTTGTCTAGCCTGTGCTTCTTTTAACCGACGGACGCTTAGACGTCGGTCGGAATTTGCTGAGGAGTTTTTCGGCTCTGATTTTGCTTACATTATGCCGTCGGATCCTCCGACTACGCAAATATCTAAAAAGCGCAAGGAAAAGGACCGACACTCGCGGTCCGCGGTTTCGGCTGAAACCGCGGTTAAGCCAACCGCGAGTGTCTCGGTTTCGGCTGAAACCGAGCAAGCGGTTCTTCCTTCAGCCGAAAACTTACCTCCTACCGAGGCCTCTTCCAACCTGGTGGAATCGGCTTCTGAGATCACTCCTGCTCTTACAGTTTCTCAGGAATTATCTGACACTATCCCCTTGGATATTTCTACCCCTGCACGTGGAGCTGCTAGGCCACCTGCATCCATGTCCATTAAGGCCTTTGCCAGGGCCAAAGCAGCTAAAACTACTAAATCTGTGCCTGCTAAGATCCCCTCTCACAGGCCTAGCTCTAGTTCACAAATGCTTAGTTTAGCAGAGGACCTCATTTCTTTAATCCGGGGATCCCAACCTCACCCAGACAGGGCCTCTCACCCACCTCCAGAGAGGAGGCCTAGAGCAGAGCCCCCTGAGCCTGTTTCAACAGATGATTCCTCTGATGATTCAGATAACACAAACCCTCCAGAGGCTCCTTTCTCCCCTTATGAAGACTCTGATGCTGAAGAGTCCATTCCTTCTGCCTCTCCGCCTGAGGAATTTTCCTTTGGGGAAACCTTGCATGCTATGAGGGAACAATTTCAGTGGCAGGGCCAGGATTTTTCAGACTCCAGAAAAAAAAGGCTTAGAACCTTTCTGCATTTACCACAACATAGGCCTTTAGCCATACCTCCAGTTCTTTCTGTTGTAGATGATGCATTTAATGATGCTTGTACTGCTCCTGATTCTCTACCTCCGGCCCCTGCTAAGCCCGATGGGTACTACAGGGTCCCGGACACGCATTACCATTTGTATAAGGCTCCTTTGCAGATCCGAGACTATCTCCCAGGGTCCTAAGGCTGTAGCAGCTACCTCTGCCAAAACCCTCCCTCTGAAAGGGAATCCAGGTCCTTAGAGAGATGGGGTAAAAAAGTTTACACTTCTGCTACTCTTTCAGCTAGGGCCTTGAACTGTCAATTCCACATGATCCAGTATCAAGAATTTATGCTAGACCAGTTAACCAAAAAACTGTCCTCGGATGAACCATTAGACAAAAAAATCTGTTCAGGAAATGGTACATAACATTCAGCAAGTCAGTAACCATTCCTTAAAATGCGGCTATGATGCACTGGAGGCTTCCTTTAGATCAGCCATGACTGGCACAGTTATCAGAAGGCATGCGTGGTTAAAAGAGCAGGCCTTACCAGACCATGTCAAATCAAAACTACTAGATGCTCCCATGGACAAGATCAATTTGTTTGGCTCTCCTGCACAACAGGTGCTGAAGAAGATGGAAGAGAAGGCAAAATCTGTCCAAACAGTGAAAGATTTCTTACAGGTCCAACCTCCAAGGTTTAGCAGGAATTGGCCCTCCAAGAATTGGTCCTTTCCAGACTCCTCCAGAGCTCAGAGAGGCAGGAATAGGCGTTCAAGAGGCAGAAGCCAATCCAGGGGTGCCTACAGGGGACGCCAGTGGCAGGGTAACAACCAGCGAGGTGCAGCCACGGACACAGCCACCACCACTACTACAGGACAATCACAGTGACTTGGCTCTAGCACCGCCTACCAGGGAACAACTAGAAGCACCCTTGGGCGGAAAGCTAGCTTTATTTTCAGTAAACTGGCATTACATCACAAGAGACAAGTGGATTTTGCAGACAATAGATCAAGGTTACAGGTTTCACTTCCATACTCTACCAGGGAAGAGAGGAATGCCAAACCTACCTCCAAATCAAAAGGCAGAAGCTCTAAAACAAATAACTCAATTATTAAGGATGAGAGCTGTGGAAAAGGTACCATCTATGGAGCAAGGACAGGGATTTTACTCCAGGCTCTTCCTGGTACCAAGAAAAGAAAGCAAATGGAGACCTATTCTCGACCTGTCCGCTTTAAACACATTCCTCATTGTTCCAAAATTCAAAATGCTGACCCTACAGCAGCTTCTTCCCATGCTGGGCAAGGAGTCTTGGCTGGTAACTCTAGATCTCAAGGAGGCATACCTGCACGTCCCCATACTACCAAATTGCAGAAGATACCTCAGATTTCTTGCAGGATCAGAGCATTATCAATTCTCAGCATTGCCCTTTGGCTTATCTACTGCACCCAGAGTGTTCACGAAATGCCTGGCATCAGTAATTGCTCATTGCAGGCTTCAGGGAATCCAAATCTACCCTTACCTGGACGACTGCCTGATACAAGCGGACAACAAAAACAAGCTAGCAGAAGACTTGAAAAGGGTCATTTACCTACTACAAGCTCTGGGATACACAGTCAATATAAAAAAGTCAAGACTGATACCATCCCAAAGGATAACCTTTTTGGGTGCAGAGCTGGACACAACGAAACAAATGGCATTCCTAACAGTAGAAAAACAGGAGCAACTCCCTCTCTACTTCTTGACATTAACAAAGCAGAATCATCTAACAGCAAGAAAAGTCCTGCAAGCCTTAGGTTTCATGGCATCCTGCATAATATTGGTTCCACATGCCAGACTGCATATGAGAAAGTTACAGTGGTACCTAAGGAATTTATGGTCTCAGCACAAGCACAGCCTAGAAACCCAAATTCCAGTAATTCCATGCCTGAAGCAAGAATTCCAATGGTGGGTTCAGGCCTGTCAATCAAACAAAGGATTGCCTTTCCACAACACTCAACCAAGCCAAACCATCACAACGGACGCCTCAGACCTCGGTTGGGGGGCCCACATGCTGGACAAGTGCATTCAAGGTTTATGGACTCAAGACCAGCTGCACCTACACATAAATCAAAAGGAAATGCTGGCAGTAAAATTGGCAATTCAGGCATTCAGACCATTTCTTCGAAAAGGTCAACTGTTGATAAGGACAGACAACACCACAGTTATGTGGTACATCAACAAACAGGGAGGCACACATTCGTACCCTCTATGCCGGATGGTAATGGACCTCTGGAATGTGGCCCTGAGCTACAACATTCAGTTACAAGCAATTTTTGTACCAGGAAAAGAAAACATTCTAGCAGACATACTAAGCAGAACTACCATGGATGCCCACGAATGGATGCTGCATCCGGACATCTTCAAAACCATTACAAGAAAATGGGGGCTCCCACAAATAGACTTACTTGCATCCCCACGCAATCACCAACTAAAGAAATTCTGCACAAGGACGTACCACCCACTTGCTTGGAAGATGGACTCCCTATCTTTCAGTTGGAAAAACCTGACAGCATATGCATTCCCACCACTTCCTTTGATGCACAAGGTGCTATTGAAGATCAAAGAGGACCGTCCAAGGATCATTCTGATAGCTCCAGACTGGCCAAGACAACATTGGTACCCATTACTGAGGAGCATGTCTCGGGAACAAATATGGCCTCTACCCCTTGTTCCCTTGCTGTTAACACAGAACAACTACAACACCCTGCATCCAAACCTGAAAACACTGCAGCTGACTGCCTGGAACATTGCATAAGAACAAATAACCCAAATTTATCCCAAAGGGTTAAAGACATTATCTTGGAGGCTCGCAGACCCTCAACAAGAAAAAATTATTCAGCAAAATGGAAAAGATATTTCATTTGGAGTACTGCAAAAGGAGAAAATGTGTCACTGGTAAACATAGCCAACATCCTGGAATACTTGGCAGAGCTCTTCCACAAAGGCCTGTCCTATTCTTCCATCAAGATTCATGCATCAGCTATTTCAGCAGAATACGACTTGGATCCTCCAGTCTTCTCACATCCTCTGCTCAGGCAGTTTCTGAGAGGAATTAAAATGTAAAACCACCTAGGAAGCCACCATTGCCAGCATGGGACTTAAACTTTGTGCTAGAAAATTGACACTTCCTCCTTTCGAACCAGCAGCAACAGCAGAATTACAATACTTATCATGGAAAACTGCTTTCCTGTTGGCAATCACTTCAGCAAGAAGGGTATCTGAGCTACAGGCACTAATGGCAGTACAGCCCTTCCTGATCTTCCATCAAGATAGAGTATCCATGAGAACTAATCCTACTTTATGCCTAAGGTGGTCTCCAGAGTATCTTTGAATCAGGCTATCCACCTACCCACAGTCTTCCCCAACCCACAGAACCACTAAGAAAGACTGTTGCATACCTTGGATGTGCATAGACAATTACGCTACTACCTGGACAGGACCAAGGGCAATAGGAAAACTGACCAGCTACTGGTAGCATATGCAACAGGAATGGAAGGAAAAGCAATTTCAAAACAGACAATCTCTAAGTGGATAGGAAATTGCATTAGATTTTGTTACTCCTACCATGGAAAGAAAACTCCAGAAAACATCAGGCCTCACTCTACAAGGGCTACAGCCACTACCACAGCTTTTCTACGAGGAGTGGCTACCAAAGACATTTTAGAGGCTGCTACTTGGAGCTCCATGCATACATTTGCCAAGCATTATAATTTACCTTTATACTCAAAATCCCGAGCAGGTTTTGCCACTGCTGTTTTGCAAGGGATCTTAACTACACCATAACTTTATTTCTCCTCCTCCCCCAGTTTGGCTATGGTATTCTACCCATTTGTAAGGACTGCAGATGCATCCTTGAAGGACATAGTACAGTTTTGTACCTACCATAAATGTAGATGTCCGATAGGAATGCATCTGCAGTCAGGATTACCCACCCTCCTTCCCCTCTGTGGTACTCCTAGGGTATTTGCCCATCTTGTAGCTAGCTGGGGAATCTATTATGGTGTATTTGTTTGTATATATGTACATACATGCTTATTTTTTGTTTGCTTTCTACTATTTGGAATCATTTGCATTTATCCAAATTTAGCCTTCCTAGAGGGCACCTGGCATCTGGGGCAAGAAACACTGAGGAAAATGGCGTTGGCTGATGCCTTTATACCCGAAGAACTGCAGCTATGACGTCGGGTGAAGTGCGACACCAGCCGAGGCCAGACCCAGACTTTTGAATCCGGCCGACCGAAGGGCTGCCTGACGACAGGACAACCCATTTGTAAGGACTGCAGATGCATTCCTATCGGACATCTACATTTATGGTAGGTACAAAACTGTACTTTCTCCCTCTCGGAGCCTCGGTGCAGGTGAGCTCGGCCCCGACATCGGCCTCGGAGCCGGGAGGAGTCCTTGTCTCTTCGGAGCAGGGACCCCCTTCCCTGCCTCATAATGGCGCCTTTGAGGTCATGAGAAGTGTGCTGGCCCCTATGCCTGCTCCACGGTCGGCTCCTCCCTCTATGGTGCCTGCTTCAGTCTCTATTCGCCCTTCCGATCCTGAGTGTGGAGAACCGACGGTACAGGTAGCCCCATTGGGTGTATCCTCCTCTTCCAAGGCCTCCCCTGATCCTTCAGGGGAGCCCCCTCGGAAGAGAAAATGCAAGAGGAAGCATGTAAACTCCCCTGAGTCAGTCACGTCGGACACAGACTTGGATGAGTCAGAAGGGTCCCCAAGGTCTCCCTCTGAGGATGTCTCATTTTCTGACATCCTGGAGATTCTTAAGCAGAGGGGAAACTGGTCTGCTCTTAACTCTTCCGAGGACGAGTCGGTGTACCTGGATGCGTTCGGTTCTCGCCCTTCCACCTCCTGGGTGTCTCCGCCTTTCGACTCACTCATGGATGTGGTGGCTCGAAAGGCGTGGACGGCTCCGGATACTATGGAACCAACTCCCCGGAGGCCTACAAAATTTATTACAGCCCCTTCTGACAAGCAGTTTCTAACTAAGGGTGTCCCTGTTGATGCCATGGTGGTGGCGGTGGCCACTAAAAAGGAGTTGGCTGACCCTTCAGTACCTGTCCATCCTCCTAATAAGGAATCTAGGACTATGGACAGGTATGGCAAGCGGATGCTTACTTCAGCGACCTTTGCTATGCGGTCGCTGAATTATTTGTGCCATTTCACCCGTCTCCAGAGAGACCTTCTCAAAGAACTGGGTGATACCTTACAGGACCCATCAGCTGCGGGGTCTCAGGAAAAGATCAACTCCCAGATGGGGACCCTGAACTCTATTGTCGACTCCTCCATGCGGCTAATTTCCTATGCAGCCGATGGAGCGAGTAGGGCTGCAGGCACGGGCGTTGCTCTAAGGAGACATGCCTGGATGTGGCTTTGCAATTTTGCTGACCCCTTCAAGGCGTCCTTCACTAACACCCCCTTTGATGGTTCTGCCTTGTTTGGACCTCAAGTGAACGATACACTGACCAGGTGCGAGCAGGAAGGCAAGACTCTCTCTGCCGTAGGAGTCCGTTTTTCTACTCCTTCTAGACCATACCCTAAGGGTCAGAAGAGTGGGAAAATATGGTTCCGCAAACCACAGGGAGTACTGCCTGACGCACATGGTGAGCTTCCCTCCAGAGGCAGAGGAGGGAACAATAATAGACGCCACCAGAGGGACAGGGAAAGTCTGCAGAATCAGGGTAGCAGAGAATTTTTCTCTGACAAACCTTTCCAGCACCCCTGAGGAGCTGCCCGACTGTCCACCTTCGGAGGCAGTCGGGGGAAGACTATCACTGTACCCAGAAGCCTGGTATTCCCTCACGCAAGACAAATGGGTACGGTTGATCATATCCGAGGGTTACAAAATTCCCTTTATTCATACCCCACAACAGCCAAAAGGGCCCCTTCCAGACGATCCACCCGGTCTGAGGGATCAAGCAGCACTAGAAATTTCAAAGCTGCTAGAAAAAACAGCCATCCAGCCAGTCCCAGCAGACCAGCAAGGATCCGGAGTCTACTCCAAGTTCTTTTTGGTACCATAAAAGACAGGGGACTGGAGACCTATTTTGGATCTCAGCAGGCTGAACAAGTCTGTTCAAAGAACGAAATTCCGGATGGTCACGCTTCAGTCCATTCTACCCTTTCTGGGTCAGGACAATTGGATGTGCTCTATAGACCTTCAGGATGCATACTATCATATCAAAATGAACAGGTGCTCCAGGAGGTTTCTCCGCTTCCGGCTGGGAGCCAGTCACTACCAATTCAGAGCCCTGTCCTTTGGCCTCACCACAGCCCCCAGGGTGTTTACCAAATGCATGGCAGTGATTGCGGCTCACCTGAGACTACAAGGATTCCAGGTGTTTCCATACTTAGATGACTGGCTCCTTACTGCCACCACCAAGCATCAGCTACTCCATTCCAGAGATTATACCCTCCAAATTTGCAACGAGCTAGGTATCTCTATAAACTCCGAAAAGTCTGCCTTGTCACCTTGTCAATCTATTACCTTCATAGGCACCGTTTTAAACACTGTGGAACTGTCAGCAAAACTGCCTGTACAAAGGATTTCAGACATTCGCGATCATGTTCAAATCCTACTACAAGAGAGCAGAGCCCAGGCCAGATTCGTATTAAAAACCCTAGGTCTCATGGCAGCAGCCATCACATTACTCCCCCTCGCTCGCTTTCACATGCGGATCCTGCAATGGATGCTGTTTTCTCAGTGGTCCTTTCAACAGCTTCCAATGTCATACAGCATTCTAATCACTCAGTCATGCAAAAGGCACCTTTCATGGTGGATGGTCTCCCCTCAGGTTCTTCAGGGCAGACCTTTTGTCCTTCCTCCTCCTGTGGCTACTGTGACAACGGATGCCTCCCTGATCGGGTGGGGGTGGCATTTTCAGGGCAGGACAGTCCAGGGCACATGGCAACCTTTCGAAAGCCACCTGCACATAAATGTCTTGGAAATGAGAGCGGTACTTTTAGCGTTGCAGGCCCTTCAAGACTCTCTACCCACCGGGACTATTGCAATTCAGACAGACAATATGTCTGTAGTGTGGTACATCAACAAGCAGGGCGGAACCAGGTCCTACCCCCTATGTCGAGAAGCACCCAGACTTTGGCAGTGGGCGATCTCTTCTCAACGGTTTCTGGTAGCAACCCATATCCTCGGGAAGTCCAACGTCATAGCGGACAGGCTGAGCAGAGCCATTCTCATGCCCCACGAGTGGTCTCTCAACCAGCTAGTAGCGGAAAAAAATTTCAGAAGGTGGGGTCAGCCTTGCTGCGATCTTTTTGCAACCCCTCAAAACAGCAAGTGCCAAGACTTCTTCACCCTCTTCCCTCTCCAAGGTCTTCCCCCCCAGAGACGCTCTAGTCCACGATTGGCCCCGGGGTCTTCTGTATGCTTTTCCCCCCTTTCCCTTAATTACTCAGTTAATCCAGAAAGCAACTGTTTTGAGATCCAGAATGATCCTTGTTGCCCCTTACTGGCCTCGACAAATTTGGTTTCCGTTCCTGCAACGTCATTTACTAGATCAGCCCTGGCATCTGGACCCAGCGCCAGATGATCTCACACATCAGTCGGGCGGGCTGCATCAATCTCTTCAATCTCTCAACCTCACAGCTTGGTTGCTCCACTTCCAACCCTAGCCAGGCTTCCCTCAATCTCTCATTCAGTTCGTGACATCATCTTCGCTTCGCACAAGTCTACTACCAGAAAGACTTATGCTAGCAAATGGAAGCGTTTTTCTGTTTGGGCAGGGGAGAAACAAGTTGACCCTTTTACAGCTCCTGTCCATACAGTTTTAGAGGTTTTGGCAGAACTTTTTCAAATGGGTTCTTCTTCAGCCATCAGAGTTCAGCTGGCAGCTATTGCGAATTTTCATGTTGGATTGTCAGAGACCAGCATTATGTCACACAAACTTTGTAAAGCCTTTCTAAAAGGAACCCTCTTACTTAGGCCCCCAGTAAAAGACCCCCCCACCCCCCACCATGGGACCTAAAATTGGGGCTGTCGTCTTTAATTTTCCCTCCCTTTGAGCCTGCGGCTTCCTGTTCGTTAAAGTTGCTCTCTTGGAAAACTCTATTCTTAGTAGCCATCACTTCAGCGAGAAGGGTATCGGAACTTCAAGCCCTTTGTGTTCGCCCTCCTTACCTTGTTTTTCACAAATATAGAGTGTCACTTAGGACTAATCCGTCCTTTTTACCCAAAGTACTCTCCGAAAAAAATCTGAATCGGACCATCGATCTTCCTGTCTTCTTCCCACTTTATACCAATAGGTCTGAACGGTAGTTACATTGTCTGGACGTTCACCGTCAGTTACCTGGATAGAACCAAGCAGACGAGGAAATCAGAACAGCTCTTCCTGTCTTACGCGGAAGGGAAGCAAGGCCTGCCAGTTTCCAAAGTAACCTTGTCTGGGTGGTTGACCTCTGTTATCATGTTGATTTACCAACTGAGGTATAAAGAGCTCCCTGTTAAGCCCAGAGCTCATTCAACCAGAGCATTAGCTTCTTCAGTAGCCTTTCAGGCAAGATTGCCAATGGATTCCATTTGTGCAGTGGCCACATGGGCCTCTCCTCATACCTTCATTTCTCATTACAAGCTGGACATGACCTCTAGAAGTCAGGCAGATTTTGGTTCCACTGTACTCAAGAGTTTGTTCCATTGAGCCACCCAGGACTAAGGTGCTAGGGACGCTGTCCCATCCAGCAAGAATGAAGGCGAGATTGACAACTTAACATTGAGAAGTTATGTACTTACCATAACGTTCCATGTTAGTGTTCTTGCGTCCCCCCTTCCATCCCCCTAGCCTGGCAAGACCGAGAGTATCTTCTCAGATGTGTTATCATGAGAGTTATCTCCTTATCTATTTCTCTCCCTTTTCTTGGTAACTCTTATAAGAGTTGTATACAAGAGCATAGTGTTAGCTATCAAACGAGATCTGGGTATATCACACCTAGCATTATGGGACATAGGATAGCCTCGAGCCGGTAAAAATAGCTCTCGAGCTTTAGTAATAGGCCGAGTCGGAGCCGAGGTTCGGCTCCGAACCCATCCAGCAAGAAAGAAGGCGAAAAGAAGACAACTAACATGGAACGTTATGGTAAGTACATAACTTCTCATTCTCTGCACTTCCCTTTGGCTTATCCACTGCTCCCAGAGTTTTCACAAAATGCCTGGCTCCAGCCATTGCCTATTGCAGATGGAGAAAGATTCAGTTATACCCTTACTTGGACGATTGCCGGATTCAGGCAGACAGGAAAAGCTGTTGCAGCACCTGATATTTGTAAAGGACTGTCTAACCTCCCTGGGGTACACTATAAACGGAAAGAAATCAAAACTTAGTCCCCAGTCAAAAATTTGTATTCCTTGGAGCAAGCTTGGACACAGCATTCCAGATGGCATTCCTTACTCCAGAAAAACAAGCCTATTTGACAGGATACTTCACTCAAATGGCCACCAGAACTCAGCTATCCGCAAGGAAAATCCTGCAGGCTCTAGGGTTCATGGCCTCCTGCATTCTACTAATGCCATATGCCAGACTACTTATGAGGAAACTTCAATGGTACTTAAAAAGTCTTTGGTGCCAACATTTTCAGGACCTGGAAACTGTCATACCTATAATACCTTGTCTCAGGACAAAGTTTCTTTGGTGGGCAGCAACATGCAACCACAACAAAGGACTTCCCTTTACACAACACCATGCCGCCCAGACCCTAACCACAGATGCATCAGTCTATGCCTGGAATGCACATCTGGACGACAGGTACATTCAGGGCCACTGGAGTCCAAACCAAATTCATCTGCGCATCAGCCAAAAAGAGATGCTAGCTGTTCAGCATGCTCTGACAGCTTTCAGATTCCTACACTCACCGGGTCTCATTCTAATAAAAACCGACAACACCACAGTGATGTGGTACATCAACAAGCAGGGGGGAATCCACTCTTACCCACTCTGCGGGCTAGCCATGACCCTGTGGAGCACTGCCTCAGCTATGCATATTCACCTGCAAGCTCATTTCCTGCCAGGCAAACAAAACTGTCTGGCAGACGACTTAAGCAGAAATCTCCTAGACCCACATGAGTGACAATTGGACCACAACACCTTCAGCCTTCTAACCCAGAAATGGGGTACCCCAAAGGTGGACCTATTTTCCTCCCCTACAGTCAGCTCAGCAAATTCTGCACCAGGGTACCTCACAGCAAGGCCTGGAAAGTGGATGCCCTATCCTTCCAGTGGACAAACCTCTCAATCTATGCATTTCCCCCTCTGCCTCTTCTTACAAGAATACTACTCAAGATAAGGCAGGAAAGACCAAGGGTAATCCTGATTGCCCCAGACTGGCCACGCCAACACTGGTACCCACTACTGCGCAGTCTGTCACCGATGCCACCATGGTACCTACCTCAGATCCCAACACTCCTCACTCAGCAGGAGGGACAGATCTTGCATCTGCAATTGCAAACCCTGAACCTTGCAACCTGGCTTATTCCTTGAATTCTCCTCCAGTGGCCAGCCTAAGCAAGGAGGTGCTGGATGTCATTCGTGAAACCAGAAGACCCAGTACAAGGAAATTCTGATAAATGGAAAAGGTGTTGTTCCTGGGTTCACTCTCAAGGAGCGGATACAACACAGCCCCCCTTACCTCTCATCCTGGATTACCTAGCAGACCTACTTCACAGAAGTTTATCCTTCTCTTCCATTAAGATCCATGTCTCTGCCATCTCTGCTCATTACAGCACTGAGCCATCTCTCTTTTCTCTCACCATCTCATCAAACAGTTCCTGAGAGGGGCTAACAACTTATGGCCACCAAGAAGAGCCCCCACCCCTGCTTGGGACCTTAATTTTGTGTTGGTAAAGCTTATGCTACCCTCTTTGAGCCTGCAGCATCAGTAGAGTTACAATTCCTCTCTTGGAAAACAGCCTTGCTTCTGGCCATCATTTCAGCTAGAAGAGTGTCTGATCTACAAGCACTTATGGCTGTGGAACCCTTCATTATTTTTCATGCTGAGAGGGTCTCCCTCAGGTCTAACCCTACTTTTATGCCTAAAGTGGTGTCCAGTGTAGCTCTCAACCAATCTGTCCATTTGCCCACCTCTTTCCCTAATCCTCAAAATAAGAGGGAAAGGATCCTGCCCTCTTTAGACGTGCACAGACGGCTTGGATTCTGCCTTGATAGGACAAAGCTTTTCAGGAAATCTGACCAGTTAGTCAGCTTTGCACCAGGGTCAGAGGGCAAGGCCATATCAAAGCAAACCATCTTGAAATGGATAGTACACTGCATCCATTTCTGTTACAAACACCATGGGAAACCATCCCCTCAGGGGGTTAGAACGCATTCCACTAGGGCAACTTCAGCATCTACAGCCTTTCTCAGAGGAGTCCCTACCAAGGACATTCTGGAAGCTGCTACTTGGAGTTCTGTTCATACCTTCACCAAGCATTACCACCTGCCTATCTTTTCCAAATCCAGGGCGGGCTTTGCAACAGCAGTCTTGCAGGGCATACTAGCCAGCCCCAACTCTTCTTGACTGCCTCCACCCATTCTTTAGGTTTGGGAGTCAACTCAAGTGTGATGACTGCAACAGTGAAACACGAAGAACATTATACAGTTGTGTACACTTACCATAAATGTAGATGTTCGAGTGTATTCACTGTTGCAGTCCTCTAATTTCCCATCCTCCAGCCCCCTTGACTCTCTCTCTCTCTCCTTCTCTATTTCTCTTTCTCACACCTTACAGGTCTATTGTTATTTACTTTTTACCGGTGGTGTTTTTTCCACCATAACTTAGCTCCCTATTTGGGGGCTCCTGACATTTGGGGCAAGAAAAACTGATGTAATGCATCAGCTGTTTGTTTTTTTATACCCCTAACGACCTGACGTCAGTCCTGAAGTGACAACAACCAACACAGAAATACTAAGCCTCTGGTATTCGGGCTGACTGAGGGCTACCCAAGGCAGGCTAACCAGAGTGTAATGACTGCAACAGTGAATACCCTCGAATGTCTACATTTATGGTAAGTGTGCACAGCTGTACTTTATGTAGGTAACTTACCACAATTGTAGATGTTTGAGTAGATCAGTGATGTTCTTCGTGTTTCACTGTTGCAGTCATTGCACTTGGATTATCCAGCTGGCAGGCTACCCTCAGTCGGCCTGGATTCCAAAGTCTAGGTCCGGCGTCAGTTGCTGTTGCCTTTTCCCTGACGTTAGAGCGCCAGGGGTACAAAAGATACAGCTGACGCCATTTTCTTCAGTCTTTCTTGTCGTGCGGTACCCGAAGCATAAGCAGTTCGCAAGTGCCGGTTGGCCGACTCCTGAGATTTTTGTGTTCAAATTTCAGATCCGATGTTGTCTTCAAAAGCTAAGTACCCCATTGAGGAAACATTTTTCTTGCTCCAGACCGATGTCAGAAAATGTTAATAATTGTATTTTTTGTGGGAAGCAAATACCTCATAAGGACTTTCATTCTTACTGTATTCCTTGCCTAGGCCCTGACAACGATGTTGCTAGTTGTCAGTTTTGCGCTAGATTTAACCAATGCACTATTAAGCATCAGTACGATTTTGCATTACACTATTTTGGCAGACGGTTTAATTATACAATGTCGTCGGATAGCCATCCGACTACCGGAATTCACAAGAAACGCAAAGAAAAAGAAAAGGACAAGCATCTGAGGTCCAAAACCGACGACAAGGCTTCTTCTAAGCCGTTCGCCAGTTCTCAGTGAGGCGCCTTCGCAGCCCCTGAAACCTGCTACTTTAGACCCACAGGCTGCTACCGACTCCCACGTGGAGTCGACTAGGCCTCTGGAAGATCAAAGTATTGGACCTTCGGAGACTATTCCCTCAGATGGGTCCGGAGCCGCTGAGCAGGCATCGGCTTCTGAGGGTGTTTTCAGACCTACTCAATTATACATTAAAACAACTTCAGCTTCAAAGGCAAAGACTAAAGCACCTTTAAAGACAAAGAAACAAGTACAACAGCCTCATGGACAGGCCTCCATGCCCAAAAAGCAGATGCTCAAAATGGCCGAAAACCTAATTACTTTGATCAGGGGTTCCCATCCCTTTCCTGATAAAAGGCCTAGGCAAGAGACAGAATATGAATCTTCAGATCAGGTTTCCATTTCATCTGATTCCTCTTCTGATCAGGAATACTTAATTCCTCCCTATGAGGATTCTGATGCTGAAGAATCTATTCCTTCAGCCTCTCCTCCTGAGGATTACTCTTTTGGGGAAACCTTGCATACCATGAGGGAACATTTTCACTGGGAGAGCCAGGATTTTTCAGAATCTAAGAAAAGGCTCAGAGACTTCCTTTTACTACCACAACACAGGCCCCTAGCTATTCCACCTGTGTTAGACATTGTAGATGATGTATTTTCAGAGTCCAGTCTGACCCCTGACCCCTTACCTCCAGCTCCTGTTAAGCCAGACAGATACTACAGGGTTCCTGACTCTCATAAATTCCTTTTCAAAAACCCTGCTGCTGACCCAGAAACAATCTCTCAGGGTCCCAAAGGGGTCATGGTTTCCGCTGCAAAAACCCTATCCCCTCAGACAGGGATTCTAGGACATTAGACAGATGGGGAAAAAAGATTTACACTTCTGCTACCTTGGTATAAGAGCTTTAAATTGTCAGTTTCATATGCTGAAATATCAGCAATACATTATGTCACTGTGTAAACAGAAAATGTCGATAAATTCTGAATGTGCAGAAAACAAAGAAATGCAAGATTTATTGCATGCAGCTGAAAAAGTTGGAAAGCATACTTTGCAATGTGGTTTTGATTCATTGGAGGCCTCCTGCAGGGCCGCTGTTACTGATCTGTCATCAGGAGGCATGCTTGGTTAAAGGAACAAAATCTGCCTGATCATGTCAAAGCAAAATTATTAGATGCCCCATTACAGCATGATACTTTGTTTGGTGTTAAAGAAAATGGAGGGCAAAGCTACATCTATGCAAGCGATTAAGGGTTTCTTACAGGTACAGCCACCTAGATTTAGCAGACACTGGCCTACAAAGAATTGGTCCTTTCCAGTGTCAGACAGACCACAAAGGGGCAGATACAGACGCCCAAGAGGCAGATCCCAGCCCCAAGGTTAGTACAGGTCTAAACAATGGGGTGCTTCTACCTCCAAAAGTGGAGAAGACAAGTCACAGCCATACAGGAAACAGTCCCAATGACTTCCCCCTGCCTGCTCCAAGCTCTTATCTTCTGGCAGTACCTTTAGGGGGAAAACTAGCACTTTTTTTTTCAAAATAGCATATAATAACCCAGGACAAACGGGTCCTAGACATAGTGTCACAAGGCTACAAGTTTCACTTCCATACCCTGCCAAGGACAAACGGTTGGCCAGACCTGCCAAAACATCAATGGGCAGAGGCACAAAAACAAGTCTCATCCCTCATAGACATGAGGGCCATTCAACAAGTACCAGAGCAAGAGCAGGGACAAGGATTTTATTCAAGACTTTTCTTGGTCCCAAGAAAGGGCAACACCTGGAGACCAATATTGGACCTATCTATTCTAAACACATTTCTGGATATACCAAAATTCACAATGTTGACTCTACAGCAACTTCTGCCCATGCTGGGCAAGAGGGCTTGGCTAGTGACTTTATACCTAAAAGAGGCATACCTGCATGTCCCAGTCAGACCAACATGCAGAAGATACCTCAGATTCAAAGTTGGCTCAATGCACTTCCAATTCTCTGCATTGCCATTTGGCTTATCTACTGCGCCCAGGGTCTTCACAAAGTGCCTGGCACCAGTAATTGCATTCTGCAGACAAAGAGGAATACACATATATCCTTACTTGGACGACTGCCTCATTCAAGCAGAGAACAAGGACATTCTACTACAACATCTGGCGTTTGTAAAGAGATTTCTAACAGGCCTAGGGTACACAGTCAAAGAAAAGAAATCAAAACTAGTACCCTCTCAAGAGATAATATTCCTGGGTGCAAGCTTAAATACAACTGCACAGATGGCTTATCTCATGCCAGACAAAGACAACTGACTACCTATTTCAACCTGTTAGCAACAAAGGCCCAGTTAACTGCAAGAAAAATTCTGCAGGCTTTTGGCTTCATGGCATCCTGCATATTACAAATTCCATATGCGAGACTGCATATGAGGAAACTTCAATGGTACCTAAAAAGTGTTTGGACTCAACATTGCCACAGTCTGGAAACAAAAATTACCCTCATTCCCTGCCTGCAACAAGTGATGTTAAGTTGTCTATCTCGCCTTCATTCTTGCTGGATGGGTTCGGAGCCGACCTCGCCCGACTGCCACTCTAAAAGCTCGAGAGTTGGTTCTACCGGCTCGAGGCTCCCCTTATATCCCACAATGCTAGGCGAGAGTTACCTCAGATCTCGTTTGCCGCTACAGCTTCGAGGTTGGTTTTTCTACCGGTTCTTGGTGAGTAACTTTTCTTGTTGAGATTAGTCTTTCAAAACCCCTTTATTTTTAATATATTTACTTAATTCCCTTAGTTTAGAGTAAATTTTATCCCCTTCTAAAAAATTTCCGTTTTTTTCCCTCAAGAACCTTAGGTTCTTCCCTTGGGCCTACAGGCCTTTCCTTCCCTAGTGGAGTGTGTGTGTTTTATTTTATTTTAAAATCCTAGTTACTGGTTTTTATTATATTTTAACTTGACAGGGTGTAACTAGTGTGTTTGTGTTTGTGTACACCTGTTCAAAAACAAAAAAATGTCTAAAGAAGCAAAGGTCTCCGGATTCAAGAAGTGTGATGCGTGCTGTCAGAAAATGTCTCTGACAGACGCTCACACTTCTTGTGTCTACTGTCTGGGGCCTTTGCACCTGCAGGACTCCTGTGCTGTGTGCCATGGCTTCAGCCCCAGGGTCCTGCAGGAAAGAAAGAATAAATTGATTCTCAGAGGCTTACTCAAGCCAGAGGATTCCCTGTCTGTTTCAACAGGGAAGCCCTCTAAGGCATCTAGGTCTTCGCCCGCAACTGAGCCGAGACCTAAGGTTTCTCAACTTCTGCCTTCATCGGCTCCGGCTGGAGCCGATAAGTCTCAGTCCACAGTTTCTGTGGCCCTCGGCTCGCGGAGCCGAGGTAGTAGAAGTTCCGTGTCGGCTCCACCAGACCTTCGGAGCCGACAACCAGGAAGAGGTCCAGGTCACCATCTCTTGGCTCCGCTCATTCGCTCCAGGATCTCCCCTGCTGTCTGAACGGAGCCAAAGATCTCACCTCTAGGTCATCGAGGCTGTCGGATCATGACCTTCAGAGGGTAGTGAGTCGACTACTTAAGTCCGAGGCACTGGCCCAGATGCTTCAGAGCCCGACTCATCAGTCGATGCCTGCCCCGGTCCATCAACATATTCCTCCTTCGACTCTCTTGAGCTCGAGCCGGGTCGTCGGAACCGAGACTGTGATAGCGCCGGAGCCGATACAATTGTCTTCGCCCGGCTGCCGTCGCTTTCCTTGGAAGAATCTCGGCCGGACTTCCTCGCCGGCTCCGAGGGGTGAGTGGCATCGACCCTTGTCCGACCCTCTCCCTCTCGGTGCTTCGGCGCTGGTGAGTTTGGCTCGACATCGCCTCGAGCCATCACTGTCGGTGCCGAGGGGGTTCTTAGCTTCTCGGAGCGGGACCTCTGGCTCTGCCTGACAGGGGTGCATTTGAGGTCATGCGGAGTGTGTTAGAGCCTGGCTCTACTCCACAGTCGGCTCCGTCCGCCTCCCTCTATGGTGCCTCAGGCTAAGTCGACTCACTCCCTCATCCCGGACCGCAGAGAGCCAGCTCCTCAGGAACCCCTGTGGGATTTCATCCTCTTCCGAGGCCTCTCCTGATTTGGCAGAAGAGCCCCTCGGAAGAGGAAGTGTAAGAGGAAACACATTGACTCACCTGAGTCCATCACGCCAGACACAGATTTGGATGATTCTGAGGGTTCCCCGTTCCCCTTCTGAAGATGTCTCATTTGCAGACATTCTGGAGATCCTGAAACAGAGGGGAAATTGGCCAGCCCTCAACCCTTCGGAGGACGAATCTGTGTATCTTGAGGCGTTGGCTCTCGCCCTTCCACCTCCTGGGTGTCCCCCTCGACCCCTCATGCAGGTGGTTGCTAAGAAGGCATGGACGGCTCCTGATTCAGTGGACCCCACTCCCAGGAGACCCTCCAAGTTCATAACAGCTCCAGCAGACAAACAGTTTTAACAAAAGGAGTTTCTGTGGATGCTATGGTGGTAGCTGCTGCCACTAAGAAGGAGCTAGCTGATCCTTCAGTACCTGTCCATCCACCTAACAAGGAATCTAGGTCCATGGATAGGTACGGAAGCGGATGTTCTCCAGCGACATTTACCATGCGCTCGCTGAACTACCTGTGCCATTTTACTCGCCTTCAAAGGGACTTGATCAAGGAAGCGAGTGAAATGTTAAAGGACCCTACAGCTGCGGGTTTCAAGATAAGATGAACACGCAGCTGGCTACCCTTAATTCCATAACCAACTCCTCCATGCCTTCTTTCTTACGCTGCTGATGGAGCGAGCAGAGCCGCAGGGACAGGTGTGGCCTTACGTAGGCATGCCTGGATGCGGCTATGCAATTTTATGGACCCCTTCAAGATGTCTTTCACGAACTCCCGCTTGATGGATCATCCTCTTTGGTCCTCAAGTGAAAGAAACCTTGACTAGGTGCGAGACTGATGGCAAGACCCTTTCTGCCGCCGGAGTCCGTTTTTCTACTCCTTCCAGGCCTTACCCCAAAGGCCAGAAAGGTGGAAAGATGTGGTTCCGTAAACGATCTCAAGGGACTTCGCCTGACGACAGAGTCGCTTTTCCGCCAGAGGCAGAGGCGGAATAACAATGGTAGACGCCGCCTAGGGGCAGGGGTCCGCAGAACCAGGGCAATCGGGAAGTCTTTCCTGACAAGACCTTTCAGCATCCCTGAGGTGTTGCCCGACTGCCCATCTTCGGAGGCAGTCGGGGGAAGATTGTCACTGTACCCAGAAGCCTGGCTATCCCTGACTCAAGACAAATGGGTACAGTCCATCATTTCAAGGCTATTCTATCCCCTTTCTTCGCTTTCCAAATCAGTCAAAAATCCCTTCCAGATGTTCCACCTCAAAGGGATCTAGCAGTTTTGGAGATTTCAAAACTGCTTGCAAAAGAGCAATTCAGCCAGTTCCAGCAGACCAGCAAGGATCCGAATCTACTCAAGGTTCTTTTAGTTCCAAAGAAAACAGGGGACTGGAGACCAATTTTGGATCTCAGTGTCTTGAACAAATCAGTCAAGAAAACAAGATTTCGGATGGTCACGCTGCAATCCATCCTTCCCTTTTGGGCAAAGGAAACTGGATGTGCTCTATAGACCTTCGGGATGCGTACTATCACATAAAGATGAACAGACGCTCCAGAAGATTCCTCCGCTTCAGGCTGGGAACCAGTCATTTTCAGTTCAGGGCCCTGCCCTTTGGTCTCACCACTGCCCCGGTGTTTACCAAATGCATGGCAGTGGTAGCTTCTCACCTGAGACGACAAGGATTCCAGGTGTTTCCATATTTGGACGACTGGCTCCTCACAGCTCCCACCAAGCATCTCCTTCTGATGGCCAGAGATTACACTTTTCGCTTGTCAAAAGCTGGGTATTTCAATAAATTGCGAAAAGTCTGTTTTGTCGCCTTGTCGTACTATTACCTACATAGGCAAATCTAGATACAATAAACATGTCTGCAAGACTAACACATCAGAGAATAACAGACATTCACAAATTGGTATCACTCCTTTTCAACAACAACAGAATCAAAGCCAGGTTAGTTCTAAAGGTGTTGGGAATTATCGCAGCTGCCATACCTCTGCTTCCATTAGCCAGATACCACATGCGGATCCTTCAATGGATGCTCTTTACTCAGTGGTCATACCAGGAACTTCCAATGTCTCACACCATTATGATCACGCAAGCGCAAAAGCATCTCATGTGGTGGATGTCTTCCTCAGCTCTTGTCGGAAGACCCTGTGTTCCACCTCCTCCGGTTGCTACTCTGACAACGGATGCCTCCCTGATCGGGTGGGGGGGGCATTATCAGGGCAGGACGGTCCAGGGCACATGGCAACCAAACGAATGCCACTTGCACATAAATGTTCTGGAGATGAGAGCAGTGCTTTTAGCGTTGCAAGCCCTTCAAGACTCTCTCCCTTGGGAACGATTGTAATCCAGACAGACAATATGTCTGTACTGTGGTACAGCAACAAACAAGGCGGAACCAGATCATACCCCGTGTGTCGACCAGCACTCAGACTGTGGCAATGGGCGATTTCTTCTCAGCGGTTTCTGATAGCAACGCACATCCCCGGAAGTCCAATCAAATTATGGACAAGTTGAGCAGAGCTATACTCATGCCTCACGAGTGGTCTCTGAAAGACTCTGTAGTCAGAGAAATTTTTCTCAAGTGGGGTCAGCCTTGCTGCGATCTTTTGCTACTCCCCAAAACAGCAAGTGCAGAGAATATTTCACTCTATTCCCTTTACCAGGCCAACCCAGCAGAGACGCTCTAGTCCAAGTTTGGCCCCGGGACTTCTGTATGCATTTCCTCCTTTCCAACTGATCTCTCAAGTAATACAGAAAGCTATCGCCAGAAGGCCTCATTGATCCTCATTGCTCCTTACTGGCCTCGACAAGTGTGGTTCCCCTTTCTACATCGCTTTCTCTTGAGCGACCGTGGAATCTGGACCTAGTTCCAGATCTTTTGATCCATCAGTCGGGTCAGTTTCATCGCCCTCCCTCTCTGAACCTCACTGCTTGGTTCCTCCAGTTCCAACCTTAGCCAGGCTTCCTCAATTATCTCACTCTGTTAGAGATATTTTGATAGCTTCCCATAAATCTTCCACTCGAAGATTTATTTGAGTAAGTGGAAACGCTTCACATATTGGGCTCAAGGAAAGGACATAGATCCTTTCACTGCTTCCATCCAACTAGTCCTCGATTTTCTAGCTGAACTCTTCCATGCAGGTTCATCTCCCTCTACACTTAAAGTTCAATTGGCAGCTATTTCTAACTTTCATGTGGGTATTTCTGAATCTGCCCTAATGTCCCACAAGCTCTGCAAAGCTTTTTTGAAAGGAGTTTTTCTTTTCAGACCTCCTATAAGAAATCCTCCTTCTCCTTGGGACCTAAATTTAGTTCTTGCTTCTTTGATTCTTACCTGCAGTCTCCTGTTCTTTAAAATTATTATCATGGAAAACTCTTTTTCTGGTAGCTATTACATCAGCTAGAAGAGTTTCAGAGCTTCAAGCACTCAGCTGTCGCCCTCCTTATCTTTTGTTTCATAAGGACAGAGTATCCTTACGAACTAACCCGTCCTTTTGCCTAAAGTGGTCTCGACCAAATCTGAATCAAAGCATTGATCTACCGGTCTTTTTTCCAGAATATTCCAATAGGTCTGAACAAAAATTACACTGCCTGGATGTTCACCGTCAATTGAGGTACTACTTGGATAGAACTAAACAGTTCAGAAAATCTGATCAGTTGTTTGTCTCCTATGCGGAGAGCAGAAAGGGACTTTCAGTTTCAAAGGTATCATTATCCAGATGGCTAACATCTTTGATTTCCCTTGTATATGAAATTAGACATCAAAAGCTGCCTGATAAACCTAAGGCTCATTCCACCAGAGCTTTGGCTACTTCTTTAGCCTTCCAAGACAGACTGCCTATCGACACCATTTGTGCAGCGGCTACTTGGGCTACTCCTCACACTTTCATTTCTCATTATAAGTTGGATTTAGCTTCTAGGCATAGAGCTAACTTTGGTTCCACTGTTCTCAGGAGTCTTTTCCGTTAGGCCACCCGGGACAAGGTGCTAGGACGCTGTCCCATCCAGCAAGAATGAAGGCAGATAGACAACTTAACATATAGAAGTTATGTTCTTACCATAACGCTCCATGTTAGTTGTCTTCTTCTCGCTTCTTCTTAAGGCCCACCCTCCTTCCCCCTGGCCTGGACAGACCTAGAGGAGTTCTGATTGTGACCTCTCTTTCTACCACCTCTTTCTTAGACATATGCCATTATGCATATTTCCTGGTTCAGGATATAGGTCACCCTTCTTTCTTCCTGTTGTTAGAGGTGGATTCTGTTTTACAGTTATTCTGTTACTATTATAAGCTGGGGTTAGCTTACAAACGAGATCTGAGGTAACTCGCCTAGCATTGTGGGATATAGGAGCCTCGAGCCGGTGGAACCAACTCTCGAAGCTTTTAGAGTGGCCGGAGCCGAGGTCGGCTCCGAACCCATCCAGCAAGAAGAAGGCGAGAAGAAGACAACTAACATTGAACGTTATGGTAAGAACATAACTTCTATTTTCGATGGTGGGCGAAGGCTTGTCACCAGAACAAGGGGCAGCCATTCACTTTACCCCCAGCCAGGCAAACATTAACAACGGATGCATCAGATTATGCCTGGGGGGCCCACATGGCAGGAATGTGTATTCAAGGCACATGGTCCGCAAACCAAATGCATCTACATATCAATCAAAAAGAGATACTAGCTGTTCAGAATGCCCTGACAGCCTTCAAGGACCTACTTCATCTGCGACAACTACTGATAAAGACCGACAACACCACGGTCATGTGGTATATAAACAAGCAGGGAGGCACTCATTCCTACCCCCTTTACAGACTAGCCATGACTTTGTGGGACACAGCATTGACTTACCAAGTACATCTGCAGGCAGAATTCCTGCCAGGAAAGATAAATACTCTGGCAGACGAACTAAGCAGAAACCTCATGGATCCCCACGAGTGGAAATTGGATCCACAAGTCTTCAGCATGATAACAAGGAAATGGGGATGCCCAGAGATAGATCTATTTGCCTCTCCTCACAACTACCAACTAAAAAGATTCTGCACAAGGACTTATCACAGACCAGCATGGAAAGTGGACGCCCTCTCTTTCAGCTGGAAAACCTTAGCAGTATATGCCTTTCCTCCACTGCCTCTCCTCCCCAAGGTACTCCTAAAGGTCAGACAAGGGAAGCCAAAAATGATACTGATTGCCCCAGACTGGCCCCGCCAGTACTGGTATCCAATTCTAAGGAACTTGTCTCAATGCCCGGCTTGGACCTTGCCTCAAATACCTCATCTACTATCCCAACAAGACAGTAAGATCCTGCACAGCCAGCTAAAGACCTTAAATCTGGCAGCATGGCGGATAATGTAGTCATATAAAACGCGCCCCTCACTAAAGCTGTGATGGATGTCATTTTGGAGGCTAGAAGGCCTAGTACCAGAAAATCTTACGCTGGAAAATGAAAGAGATTCTGTGCTTGGAACCAGGCACAAGGAATTGACACAGCTGTACCAAATATTCCTCAGATTTTGCAATACTTAACTGAGATGCTGGACAAAGACCTATCCTTTTCATCAATTAAAATTCATGCCTCTGCCATTTCGGCCCATTACAATACAGAGCCACCAATCTTTTCTCATCCTTTGTTAAGGCAGTACCTCAGAGGAGCCAAAAACTTAAGGCCTCCAAGGAGATCACCAATACCTGCATGGGACCTCAATTATGTCTTGGAAAAACTCACCCTGCCTCCTTTTGAGCCAGCCGCTACAGCTGATATAAAGTTTTTATCTTGAAAAACAGCTCTGCTCCTAGCAATAACTTCTGCAAGATGAGTCTCAGAGCTACAGGCACTCATGGCTGTGGAACCTTTTATCATTTTTTATCCAGACAGGGTTTCTCTGAGGACAACCCCGATTCATGCCTAAGGTAGTGTCCAGTGTGGCCCTAAACCAAGCTATTCATCTGCCTACTTTCTATCCAAACCCACAGAATAAGGGGGAGAGAATTCTGCATTCTTTGGACATGCACAGACAACTACACTTCTACTTGAACAGAACCAAAGCTTTCAGAAAGACGGAGCAATTACTAGTGGCATATGCTGCAGGATCACAAGGAAAGGCTATCTCAAAGCAGACTATTTCTAAATGGATAGGCCACTGCATTCGGTTCTGCTCTTCACAACATGGCAAGCCAGTGCCTAAGGGCATTAGGCCACATTCAACCAGAGCAGCAACCACTTCAGCAGCCTTCCTCAGGGGAGTATCAACCAAAGACATTTTAGAGGCTGCTACCTGGAGTTCAGTGCACACCTTTACAAAGCACCATCATTTACCACTCTACTCTAAATCCAGGGCAGGCTTTGCCACTGCAGTTCTGCAGGGCCTCATAGCCGCTCCTAATGCTATACTAGCTCCAGCCTCCCAACCATAGCTTTGGGATTCAACCCAAGTGTAATGACTGCAACAGTGAAACACGAAGAACATAGTACAGTTGTGTACACTTACCATAAATGTAGATGTTCGAGTGTATTCACTGTTGCAGTCCAGGTTACCCACCCACCATCCCCCATTTCTTTGCTGGAACTTATCTGCACTTTTCTAATCTATACAACCTATGTGGTGTATTTGCTTGTAGATGAAGGTATAATATATTTTGGTGCATGCTTGTTTTATTGGCATATTTCGTTAGCCTACCCTTTTGGGGGCACCTGACATCTGGGACAAGAAAAACTGAAGAAAATGGCGTCGGCTGCATCTTTTATACCCCTGGCGCTCTGACGTCAGGGAAGAGGCGACAGCAACCGACGCCGGACCTAGACTTTGGAATTCAGGCCGACTGAGGGTATGCCAGCAGGATAACCCAAGTGTAATGACTGCAACAGTGAATACACTCGAACATCTGCATTTATGGTAAGTGTACACAACTGTACTTTACAGCACCATTTCCCTCGCTCCTTCCTCTCTTTTTTGCTATCTAGGGTTGGGGTAGGTTCCCTTGCCATTCTCCACCCCCCACTCCTGTTATCCAACTTCTGTAGATCATTGTGTCAGTCTGTCACTGTAGATCAGTTTGGCAGGTCATGCTTCACCTACAGGCATTGACCACCAGTATTCCAGACTAGAAGGACCTGAAGACAGTATTGGCCAACATGCCCGTTATAGGTCCGATGTCCTGATGGCTGAGTGGGGAAGGAGAAAGACTCTGGTATTCTGGAGGCCATGGGCTTCTACATGGCAGAAAGTCACAGAATCAGTACTGCATCATTAATCTATTTCCATACCTACAATTATGATAAGTTATCTACACAACTGTATTTTCTCTGTTGTCATATATTTGTTATAGTTTGGCCTGAAAAGGCGCTGCTGTGTAAACGAGTTTTCTTTTCTTAGCAGGTAAAAAACAAGAAGAAAAAGCAAAAAAGTGACCAGAAACAAGGGCACGAAACATCACCTCCTGACAAGAAAGAAGCTGATGAAGGTACTATAGATGAATTTAACTGTAATCTTTTAAAGTTTGTCTGTAATTTATTGAAATCAAACTGCTTTTACTAGCAAACACCTTATAGAATTAGTAGCATAAACAAAGTAGAAACACTTTTACCAAAAGTTTGGCTACCTTAATGGCAACTTTATTCACTTAAGAAAAACAGAACTGGCATCTCTCCTTATGTCCTCAAAGGTTTAAATTACCACCATAAACACATGTATATGATCCCATTCATTAAGAACAACCATTCTGTAGATGCACTCCGTAATTGACTACATTCAGTAGTAGGTATCCAAAGATTGCTTAAAGAAATAGCTGAGTTTTGTACTTATTTATAAAGATTTTGTAATTATTTAATGTGTATTTAACACATTTATAACAAATACTTAAATCGGTAAGTCATTAGTCAAGCCAGCTGGCAGTAAAGTTTCATAAATAAATATAAACCATGCCTCCTTCTATCAAACACATTCAGGAAAAGATCTGAATTGTAGCACACAGTATGTAATAAAATATTATGGCATTGCAAAATGACTAGGTATATAGAGACTTTGTCTCTTATGGTTGTCTGGAATTCACTTGTCTCATAGTCTGACCTATGCATTTGTCCCATAGACATTTCAGTTTATGAATTACAGCTCCGTGATAGTAATTTATATTCTCTGAGGCTTTAAAATAATGCACAGAAATATCAAAATTCTGTCTACGATGCTTGTATGTACAGGTGAAACAACCCTAGCATTCTTCATTATCGCCCAACTACTTTGGCAGTATTGTACTATGTAATACTAAATATTATACAGTACTTCATGAACCGCTGCACGAAATCTGTAAATTTAACTGTGAAAGCATTTCATCTGAAGTGAGCATATACCATTGTTTTCTTACTGTCCAAGACAGTCTGGTGTGTGTGTGGGGGGGTGTATGTATTGTTACTAAATAAACATTTTTTTTTCTGTTTGTTAATTATGTTCTCATTTCACTTCTAATATATTAATTCTTTACATTCTCCATAGACAAGTCTGTGTTTCTGTTCACAAGAACAGTGTCTTCTGCCACCCTCTCAAAATTACAGGCCCCTGAGCACAGTCCCCTTGCTCAGTAAAACTCCCCATAAAAGCCCGAATTAAGTTTGACAGTTTTGCACTTCAAGTATGCAAAAGAAGTATTTGCTGAGGTAGGCTTTCTAAAAAATGTAGACTGTGTCTATCCATTTTATATGTAAACAAAAACATCTAAATATTCAGCGACTATTTTCTGTAAAATACATACAAACATTAAGCCAAAGGTGGGTATTCCTAATGCAAGCTATGAAATCAGTAAAACATATATCATCCGTTCTGGTTCAAAAAAGAAAAGTAACGTTAAAAAAAATTTTGTTCAAATTAACCTTCCTCATAAATAACTTCTTGAGATCTACCAGTAAGTAGATTTGTGTAACTGATACTAATCTGGTACGCATATCCATTCCTTAAATCTGTTTATCAAAGGATCCATTAAGGAGAAAAACAGCATTTCTTAGTTCTGTCCAGACAGTGGAACATTAGGACTGGTGTTTTTGGCACCCTCTAATAACAGCAACAGACTCCTCACAAGATTGAGCTCCTTGCTACCCATGATGCCGTGCTGCTGCTGAATCCTTCAGATCTCATTTCTGCCATTTAGACAGAGACTTCTCTAAGCAGCTGGAGTAGTAGTGGACAGCTAAGGAGAATACATTAATTGTCAATCATTAAGCTGCTTTGGCACTTTACTTTCCTGCATTTCCATTTTCAACTACCTTACTATCTCCACCCATCTGCATCCCTTCCTTGCTGCTGTTTGGTTTGTTGGCCGTCTTAACTTTTTCATATCAGTCCTTTTTACTTTCTCTGGTAGAGTTGTTGGCATTTGACTGAAGATTGTTTCAGCTGTTCAGATTTGGGCATGGATAAGGAATGAAAGACAGATTTTAAGAAGTGCAAACATTGTGGGTATAAAATACCACCAAAAAAGCCTTTTGAATTGTGTTAGGTTTATTTAGGGGCATCTTGTCTCAATAGTGACTGCATTATCTGTAAGAATTTCAGTTCTCAAACTCTGGCTGTAGACATAGGAACAAGCTGGGAGTTAAAGGCATCCTCTCTTCTGAATTGGCGCCAATGAGGGAAAGAGGAAGGCAGATGACCGACCAGTCCTAGAGAAGGTTGTCCACCTCTAAAACTCTGTATATCTCTTCTCCATTTCCCAGTAGAGAGATGTCTAGTGTTTTCACTCCTACCAAGCCACCCTCTCCTCATTTGCAATTATCTTCTGGCACTGTTGACGACTCTACACTGAGATGGTATACAGGTAGCTTCTGGTTGGAGAAGGAGATCTCCAGGTTAATTTTGTCAAGACCTCCCTCACCGGCTTCGGTTTGCTCACACAAATACCTTAGGAGACTGACTTAAGTTGACTAGAAACAGATGATCTGATGTTGTTAACCTTCATCCATTCCTTACTAATGGGTGTCAGTTCCGTCCTCTGAACCAAGTCAGCCATGTAACAAGCTCATGCCAGCCAAAAAACTCTCGAGCTAAGCTTTTACCCATATTGCCCCTCTCCCTTTTACCTTAGATCTCATTTGCTGCGTAACCATTAGGATGTGTCAAGCCAGCTCTCAGCTAAGTGCTTTAGAAAGTTGTTTTTTAAAACTCATTTTCTTCAGGTTTACTCTTATTTACATTGCTTATACCCTTGTTCGATTAGTCACTAAACTTTTTACCCGCTTTGTGTTTTCTCCTACTTACCTTACCAACTTGGTAATCTCAAGTACCATCATTGGTACAGGCCTTCCCCCCCTCACTCTTTCCCTTCCCTTACCTTTTGAGGTAATTTTTTAATACCATTGTTGGTATTTCTGTTTATTTTCCATTTTTTGTATTGTATATAAAAAAAAAAAAAAACTTTCCTCTGTACTATAGGGTTTATATAGTTGCTCCTTTTCTGGTGATTGTTGGTGTTTTCTCTTTGACTAATCTGATTTGTTTTTGCACCATGCCAGAGAAAAAAGGGACTACAGGCTTTAAGCAGTGCGACCAGTGTCGTTGCAAAAATGCCTAACTCCGAATCCCATGTTTTCTTGCGTATATTGTCTGGGTGTCCCACACCTTTCAGTTCAGCCGCCTTGTGACATATGTAAAGGGTTCAGCTCTCATACCCCGAACACGAGAAGGAACAAATTAATACTAAAGGGACTTCTAAAAACGCCATTCTCAGAGGCTGTTTATTTGGTTGGAGGGCTCTTCCCCTCTGAAGAGAGAACATAGGAAAAGACCACACTTTGTTCCTTTTTCACCCTCTGGTGATAAGAAGTCTGAACCAAAGGCAAACTTACCCAAATTGACTCTGATGGCTCCAGGGCCTCAACCGCCTTCCACAACGCCGTCTTCGGTACTGAAGCTGGATACTTCCCCCTCAGCATCATCTTCAAAAGTTTTGATGTCTGCACTGGCCACGGCACTGACAATGACTACAGCACCAGCACCAGCTGTGCCTCCCTTTTCTACTACACCCTATTTGGCACTGGAAACTATTCCTACACATGGTACTGGTCTGGAGACCATGGTGCCAATGGGACATATGCTCGGACACGATATTCACCCACGGTGGATCCTTTGTTTTGGCAACAGTACAGCCCTTTTCCGGAAAGGTCTGACTCCCAGTTGGGGATATCAACCCCGATCTACCAGGAGCCTCTCAGAATTGGACGTGGGGTGTCTTGTGGATCAGCTGCTGATGGCCAGAAGGATTGCACTGCGATATAGGACTCTCTTCCCATCTGGACTTGGGAGTCTTTCCCATGGACTCCCAACTTATTCTCTGCCTTTGACCTCCTTGCAGGTATTGAAACTCTCAGCACCGACGCCTCTCTCGGTTCCTACTTCTTCAATTCCATTGGTGGATCTCCCCGCGTTTCCGGAGCCAACCCTTTGGTCTTCGGCTCATTTGGAGTTGGGCCATCCTCAGGATCCTGACTGGACTTGCAGGTACTGTGACCCCTAGTACGTCACTTATTTTTTCCTCGGCGTAGTCTACTATGGGTCCGGGAGTCCTGACAGTAGGGAGTCCTGACAGTACCGAGTCCTCTTGGGGCTCCCTCCTTGAGAGTAGGCCTGTCGGAGCAAGGTGTGACCCCAGTTCCGAGGTTGTCCTTCTCAGTTCTGGGCTCCCACCCCTCTTTGGGTGGGCCAGCTTTCCAAGCGATGTAGAGGGCCCTTGCCGCTGCAAGCAAACTGTCGGTGTCGGAATTCCGGATATGTCCTCCCTTTGAGCCGCAGCTGACACAGACCACCACATTGGGACTTCGGGCACAAGACCCTCAAGATACCCTACCGCAAGGTGCCCCTCTTAGGAGTCCTCTTCAGAAGCTCCCGCTGAAGAGGTACCACGAAAGAGGACATGCAAAAGGAAGCATGTGGACTCCCCTGAGGAGTCCCTCACTGAAGATATGGACTGTGATGAAGAGGAGGGGTCTCCACGGTCACCCCCTGAGGATGTCTGCTTTGGAGACATACTGTAAATTCTGAAACAGCGGGGAGACTGGAAGCCCAACAACCCTTTCTCTGAGGAGTCCGTATTCTTGCAGGCTTTTTGTGCCCGACCCTCTACTTCCTGGGTGACCCTGCCTGCAGATGAGCTAGTCCAACTCGTCGTGCAGTGTGCATGGAAGAGTCATGATACCATTGAACCAATTCCCCGGAGACCAGACAAAATTTTGTCTCCTCCAGAAGAAAGTCCATATTGGTCAAAAGGACTACCAGTAGACGGTATGGTGGTGGCTGCAGCTACGAGGAAAGAGTTCACCAAGAAGATCCAGACTGTCCATCCCCCAAACAGGGAGTCCTGGGCAGTGGACAGATTAGGGAAGCAAGTGTTTGCTTCATCGACCTTTTTCATTCAGTCTTTGAACTATTTCGCACATTTCACATTTCGCACATTTCACTAGGCTTCAGAGAGACCTGTTCTCGGAACTCTCCGAAATTTTAGCAGGAGCAGTCTCTGACAAGGTACGTGACAATGTTGCCTCACAGCTTGCAACCTTGGAGTCAATTTCCAACTCGTCCATGTGGTTAATTTCTCATGCAGCCAAGGGGGCTGCAAGAGCTGCAGGTTTAGGAGTTGTCATGAGACGTCATACCTGCATGTGCCTTTGTGACTTTGCGGACCCATTTAAGTCTTCTTTTCTTAATGCTCCTGTGGAAGCTTCTTCCTTTTTTGGCCAGAAAGTGAAAGACATGTTAGCCAGGTGTAAGAAAGACAGCAAAACCCTGTCTGCTGTGGGCGTACATTTTTCCAACCCTCAACGACCTTACTCTAGGAATCAGAGGAGTAGAAAGATGTGGCACAAGAAATCCCAGGGTCCTTTATATGACACACGTGGCAAGTTTTCTCCCTGGGGCAGAGGGGGTAGCTCTTCTGGAAGACTCCCTACAGAGGCAGAGGGGGTCCGCATAACCAGGGATCCAGAGATTCCTTCTCTGGGCAGCCCTGCCAGCGCTCCTGAAGAGCTGCCCGATTGCTTTCCTCTGGAAGCAGTCGGTGGACGTTTTTCTCTGCACCACCCTGCCTGACAAAGAATAATCACAGATTCTTGGGCACAGAATATCGTAGCTAGAGGTTATCACATCCCTTTCAATTTTTATCCAAAGTCATCAAAACAAGTCATCCAAGCAGTCCCACCAGACCATATAGGATCCAGATTCTACTCAAGATTCTTTTTAGTGCCAAAAAAGACAGAGGACTGGAGACCAATTTTGGATCTCTGCATTCTGAACAAATTTGTCATCCAAGCAAAATTCTAGATGGTCACGGTTCAGTCTATCCTCCCATTTTTGGAGAAAGATGACTGGATGTGCTCTATAGATCTTCAGGATGTGTATTACCATATAAAAATGGACAAATGCTCCAGAAGATTCCTTTGCTTCTGTCTGGGAGCCAATTATTACCAATTCCACATGCTGCTCTTTGGACTCTCTACAGCCCCCAGAGTGTTCACCAAATGCATGGCAGTGGTTACAGCTCACTTGAGACTACAAGTATTCCAAGTGTTTCCGTACTTAGATGATTGGCTCCTTACCGCCCCCTCGAAGCGTCTACTGGTAATAGCCTTAAACTACACCATGACACTGGCAAAATTTCTAGGAATCTCTATAAACTGGGAGAAATGTAACCTGACTGCCTCTCAAAACATGGAATCTATAGGAGCAATGTTCAGTACCCATTTTTGTCTAGTCTCCCTTCTGGATCACAGATTGTGAGACTACGGGCACAACTGCGGGTGATACTCTGTCAGGATACGGCCTCAGTGCAAGCTGTCCTCCACCTTCTAGGTTCAGTGGCAGCATCGATCACAATTGTCCCTCTAGCGAGACTACACATTAGGCTCCTTCAGTGGCTCATTCTAGCACAGTGGTATCCAGTGCATCATCCTATGTCCTTCCAGGTCTGCATAACAAACCGATGCAGACAAGATTTAACTTGGTGGATGAATCCAGGAAAAGGCCTTTGGAGTTGTCCTTTCTCCCCATCACAGCCCAAGGCCGCAGTGACCACGGATGCTTCCCTGATAGGGTGGGGGAGGGGACTTTTTCAGGGAAAGACAGTTCAAGGCACGTGGTCCACCTTAGAGGCCAACCTGCATATCAGTGTTCTGGAACTGAGGGCAGTGCTCCTAGCATTGCAGACATTCCAATTTGTCCTCCCGTCAGGAACAATTGCTGTCCAGTCCGACATGTCAGTAGTCTGGTACATCAACAAACAAGGGGGAACCAAGTTCTGCCCGTTGTGTTGAAAGGCCATGAGGATTTGGCAATGGGTGATAGCTTCCGACAGCAATGCACATTCCAGGGGATTCCACCGTAATCGCAGACAAACTGAGCAGATATATCCTCCTGCCTCATGAGTGGTCCCTCAATCCAACCATAGCGGCGAGGATTTTCAGCTGCTGGGGCCAGCCTGGCTGCGACCTGTTTGCCTCCCCAGCAAATCACAAATGCAGCAGCTACTTTGCCCTAACCCCCTGCATGGGGAGTCCCCAAGGGACGTTGTAATATACAATTGGCCCATGGGACTTCTATATGCCTACCCTCCTCTTCCCCTGATCCCACAATTTCTAAAGAAAGCCCTTCGGCTGAGAAGCAAAGTGATCCTCATTGCACCCTACTGGCCACAACAAGTTTGGTTTCCCTTCCTTTGGCCTCACCTGGTATGCCAACCATGGATTCTGGATCCAATTCCAGAATTGATCTCGCACCCACAGGGGTTGACTCACCCAAACATATCCAGTCCAGGAATTGGCAGTTAATCAGACAATTGATCTAACAGTCTTTTTTTTCCCTAACTATTCAAATAAAGGAGAATATTGTCTGTATTTACTGGATGTACACAGACAATTACATTTTTATCTGGATAGATCAAAGTCAAATACGTAAGTCAGACCAATTATTTGTTTCCTATTCAGGCCACAAACTGGGAAACTCTGTTTCTAAAGTAGCTTTATCCAAGTGGTTGAGAAACTGCATATCCTTTGTCTACAGTCATAATAAAATTCCACTACCAGTCAAAGTCAAAGCACACTCCACTAGATCAGTGGCTACTTCTGTGGCTTTTCATGCTAAGGCTTCAATGGGCGATGTCTGTGCAGCTCCAGCTTGGGCTACCCCTCATACCTTTATCACTCATTACAAATTGGATTTGGTCTCCAGGGGAAGAGCTTCCTTTGGTTTGATGGTACTCAGGAACATTCTTTTATAAGGGCCTCCCAGGACATAAAGTAGCTAGGGACTCTGTCCCATCCCATCAGTAAGGAATGAATGAAGATTAACAACATTAGATGAAGTTATGTTCTTACCATAACGTTCCATCTGTGTTGTTCATCTTTATTCATTCATTACGTCCCACCCTCCTTCCCCCTCCAAGGGGCTCCTGGAGGTTCGGATTTGGTCCAATCCCACATTAGGGGATCTGCTCAGAAAACGCCTCTGCTTTCCTTATCACAGGCAAACTCAATCTGAGGTAACAGGGAGAGGGCACTATGACTAAAAGCTTAACTCAAAGAGTTTTTTGGCTGGCATGAGCTTGTTACACGACCGACTCTGTTCCTAGGATGGAACAGACACACATCAGTAATGGATGAATGAAGATGAACAACACAGATGGGACATTATGGTTATCTTGGCCTCTGTCAAAACCTAACATTGGTATGGTGTCATCTCAACCCTGACTGTTCCCACTGTGGGCTAAGAATTTCCACCAGCAACCCATATTGCCATTCCTCCTCCTCTGGGTCCATTTTTGGAGCTAGCAACAATGGAACAGACTGTTCTGTTGGGCATCTTGGTGCAGATGGATCTTACCTGTCCCGTACAAACTACTTTGGCTCTGGTGACTTTGACTCTGAACACGTGAATAATGATTGTTAATAGACCAGGTGGTTGGCATCCTGTCTTTGACACAGAGATTCAGTGGTAATAGCTTCAGTGATGTTTTTGGTGGTAGTGTAGTCGGTGTTTGAATGTCTTCATCTTGGTCACTGCTTTGGATGCCTCTTCTCCACTGGTCGGGGAGGGCTTGATAATGCCAGCACTGACCTTGGTCCCATTGGCCTCCATAGCTGTGGACCCGAGCATTACAATGAACTCTCTATTGCAGGCGAGAACTGCTCCTAGTTCTTTTGTGCCTATTATATTAGTGTGTACTGGTGACACTCCAAGATTCTGCAGAAGATGGACCATTATCCAGGCTCCCTCAGAACAAGAGGATTATTATGCCTATTCTGGTGAAATCCAGAGAACACTTTTCCCAAGGAAATTTGGACAAGGATTTCCACCTGAGCCTCCCCAAAGAAGAGGAAATTTAAGAGGAAGCATCAAGAATCCCACTCACTGTCCCATTCCTAACACAGAACTGGACGAAGGGGAGGTTCCCCCAAATCCACTTCCAAAGGACTCATCCTTCAGTGAATTATTAAAAATGAGGTAGAGGGGATCATGGCTAGTGGACCCCACCTACTCCTATGAGCAGATCTTCGAGGAGGGCTATACTTTCTCTCACCCGACAGCATGAGTAGTGCCTCCCCAAGACAAACTGTGATAGATATGGTTTGCAGTAAAGTGTGGAAGGAACCGGACGTGGTTAAGCCCATAACACGAAAGCCTGGTGGAATTCTTCATAACTCAAAGACAGGCCATACTGGAACAAAAGGCCTCTTGTTGACTTCATACTGATAGTGTGGTTACGGAAAAGGATGTCTCAGAAGATGCACAAGCTGTCCCAACCCACCAGTAAAAGTTCAAGGATGATAGATAAGTTAGAGAAGAGAGTCTGTGTCCAGTACGTTCTATGTTAGAGCATTAAACAACATGGCTAGTATGGTTTGGTTTTAGTGAGAGAAACTGTACGATAGAATTGGAAAATCTAAAACAGTTACCAGCTGGTGAACTCCGATGTTCTTCGTGTTTCACTGTTACAGTCATTACATTTGGGTAATCTGCTGGCAGGTTGCCCTCAATCGGCCTAAATATCAAAGTCTTGGGTCCTGTGTCGGTTGCTGTCTCCTCTTCCATGACGTCAGGTCATCAGGGGTATAAAAGATGCAGCCGACGCCATTTTATTCAGTCTTTCTTGCCGCGCGGTGCCCGAAGCAGAAGCAGTTCGCAAGTGCCGGTCAGCCGACTCCTGAAATTTTCGCATTCGAGTTTCAGAACCGAAGTCTTCAATTAAAGCTAAGTCCCCTGTTGGGGAAACTTTTTCTTGCTCCTTACCGATGTCAGTAAAAGTTAATAATTGCATTACTTGTGGGAAGCAAATACCTCATGAGGATTTTCATTTGTACTGTATTCCTTGCCTAGGCCCAGATCATAATGTGCCTTGCTTTCGGTTTTGTGCTAGATTTAACCAACGCACTATTAAGCGTCTGTATATTTTTGCTTCAAAATATTTTCCAGTCGCCGGTTCGCCAGTACTCAGTGAGATGCTTTTGCAGCCCCTGATACCTGCTACTTTTGAGTCGCAGGCCTCTACTGAGACCCATGCGGAGTCTGGTATGCCGCAAGATTCTCAGAGTATTGTACCCACGGATGTCTCTCCCTCGGATGGGTCCAGAGCCGCTGAGCAGGCACCGGCTTCTGAGAGTGTTTTCAGGCCTCAACATTTCTATATAAAACCGATGTCGGCTACAAAAACAACTTCTAAGTCTAAAAAACCGACGCATGAGCCACGTGCTTAGGCCCCTATGCCTAAAAAAAACAGATGATCAAAATGGCTGAGGACTTAATTACCTTGATCAGAGGTTCCCCCCGCTAAGAGGCCTAGGCAAGACACTGATTATGAATCTTCAGATCAGGTTTCTATTTCTTCTGATTAGGAATTTTCTATACCACCCTATGAGGATTCAGATGCAGAAGTGTCCATTCCATCTGCATCTCCTCCTGAGGATTATTCTTTTGGTGAAACCTTGCATACTTTAAGGGAACATTTTCATTGGGAGAGTCAGGATTTCTCTGAATCAAAAAAGAGGCTTAGGGATTTTCTTCTTCTTCCTCAGCATAGGCCTTTGGCTATACCGCCTGTATTAGACATTGTTGATGATGTGATTTCGGAATCAAGCATGGCTCCTGATTCCCTACTTCCAGCTCCTAGTAAGCCAGACAGATATTACAGGGTTCCTGACTCCCACAAATTTTTATTCAAAAATCCTGTTGCTGATCCTGAAACTATCTCACAGGGTCCCAAAGGTGTAAAGGCCTCCACAGCCAAAACTCCTACCCCCTCTGATAGAGATTCCAGGGCGCTGCATAGATGGGGAAAGAAGGTTTATACGTCTGCAACCTTGGCAATTAGGGCCTTAAACTGGCAGTTTCATAAGCTTAAATATCAACAGCATGTTATGGGCTTATTGAAACAGAAAATGATGTTGATTTCTGATTGTGTGGAAAATAAAGAATTACAGGAATTATTGCATGCAACAAAACAGGTTGGAAAGCATACTTTGCAATGTTGTTTTGATTCCTTGGAGGCCTCTTGCAGGGCCGCAGTTACTGGATCTGTGATTAGAAGGCATGCCTGGCTCAAGGAGGAAAATCTGCCTGAGCATGTTAAGGCTAAATTGTTGGATGCACCTTTCCAGCATGATACTTTGGTAATACGGCAGAAGAGGTTTTAAAGAAAATGAAAGATGAAGCTAAATCAATGCAAACTGTAAAAGATTTCTTAGAAGTGCAGCCACCCAGATTCAGTAGGCACTGGCCTACTAATAATTGGTCCTTTTCTGTGTCCAACAGACCCTCACAAGGCAAATCCAGGCACTCAAAAGGCTCTAGATACCAATTACAGGGTTCTTACAGGTCAATGGGGTGCCTCTACCTCCAAATCTGGAGGAAACAAAGCACATCCCTACAGTAAGCAGTCTCAGTGACTTCCCTGTACCATTACCAATCACTTATCTTTTGGCAGCCCCATTGGGGGGAAAATTAGCACTTTATGCTCAAAATTGGCAGTTAATTACCCAGGACAAGTGGGTATTAAACATAGTATCCCAGGGTTACATATTTCATTTCCATACTTTGCCAATTCCAAACGGTTGGCCACATCTGCCACAAAATCAATGGGCAGAGGCTCAGAAACAAGTGACGTCCCTCATGGATATGGGGGCCATTCAACCAGTACCAGAACAGGATAAAAGGACAAAGGTTTTATTCAAGACTGTTCCTGGTACCCAGAAAAGACGATACCTGGCATTCAATACTGGACTTATCGATTTTGAGCACATTCATGGACATCCCAAAATTCAAAACGCTGTCTTTGCAACAGCTACTGCCCATGTTGGGCAAGAACGCTTGGTTAGTGACTCTAGATACCTCCGCTTCAAGGCAGGTTTTATGAATTACCAATTCTCTGCACTGCCCTTTGGCTTATCTACTGCGCCCAAGGTCTTTACAAAGTGCCTGGCACCAGTAATTGCATTTTGCAGACAAAGAAGCATACAAATCTGTCCTTATTTGGACGACTGTCTCATTCAAGCAGAAAACAAGGACATTCTTCTTCAACATCTGGCGTTTGTAAAAAGGCTTCTAACATGCCTAGGGTACACAATAAACGAAAATAAATCACAACTGGTACCCTCTCAAAAAATTACATTCCTGGGTGCAAGCTTGAATACAACTGCCCATATGGCTTACCTTACGCCAGACAAACAAAGGTAACTGACTATATACTTCAAACAGATGGCAACAAAAACCTAGTTATCTGCAAGACAAATTCTGCAGGCTTTGGGGTTCATGGTATCATGCATTCTACTAATTCCATATGCAAGACTGCATATGAGGAAACTTCAGTGGTACCTAAAAAGTTATGGAGTCAACATTGTCACAGTCTGGAAACAATGAATCTGAAGTAGGAGATTCATTTGTCTGCAACCTGTGGGTTATGGATCCGATATCGGATCCGAACCGGCATGGTTTACCAGCTATGGATCCAAGCTCTCAGCTCCTCCCCTCACCCATAATGCCCTGCTCTACCCTCATGACCTCAGATCTCGTTTGCCGCGCATGGTGACCAGATTGTTTTTCCAGCTCTCCAGCTAAGTGCTATATTCAGTGTTTAAATTAGTCAAATTTAAAAATTTTTTGGTTAATTTGTGTGAAAGTGTAGGTTTCCCTCTTGTATTATTACTTTTTTTTAGAGTTTAATCTTAAATTTATTTCCCTCGCTGGTAGCGTAGTGTGTGTGTTGGGCCTGTGAGTGATTTTTGTTTTTTTAGTTACTTTACTTTAGTTCTAGTAACTTTTATTTGTTAGCTTGGGATGTCTGAGCAGCCCAAGGCTATTTTCTCTAAGTGCCCGAGTGTGGCCATAAGCTTTCCCAGCTGATGGCCACACTGTGTTAGATGCCTGGGGTTGAACACCTCACATCTGGATGTTCCATTTGTGCAGGGTTCAACCCCAGGGCATTGAAGGAGTGGAGGTCCAAGCTTGTTTTGGCGGGTCTCTTGCCGGACTCGGCTCCGACCTCCGCTCCTTCGGTAACCGCCCCACGGTTATTCCCTCTCGCTCCCTCCTCCTCCTGGGACTCAACCTCTCATTTCTGGTTCGGAGGAGAGGGATGCTAGGAAGAAGGACCGAGGGAGAAGCACCATAAGCGCGGGCCGAGACCTCTGTTTCGGCCCCGCCAGCCAAGCTGGCTTCTCCCGCCCCTTGTCTGCTGGCTCTCCTCCTCCTCGGCTCCAGTCTCCAGTGTGTTTTTCACCGGGACCTGAGGAGGAGGAGACCCGATCTCCGTCGAGGCTATCGAGGAGGCACTCAAGGCCTACCTCGGTAGCCTCGTCGAGATCAACGTACAGCCTATCGGATGCTGATCTGGACCGGATGATGAGAAGGTTCATCCAGGCCCAGATGCAGATGGGAGTGCTCTTGCCTCCCCCCCCCCCCTGGGGGGGAGCTCGACCCCTTTTTCAAGCCAATTGCTCCTTCTCCGACCCGCTACCCGGGTTCGGAGCAGTTGGAGCCGAGCAGCTTCGGAGCCGGGGGTGGGTCCGCGCCGATAGTACTTGGTACTTCGGATCCGACCCTGCCCTCAAGTGCATCGGATCTGACCTCGGAGCCTGGATCCGAGCTTCGGATCCGGGGGGATCAGTGCTCCTTGGGCACCGTCTGTGTCGGAGCGCACTGTCCCTTCGGATCCGAGCGCTTCGGCGCCGGCTCCGATCCACTCTTCGGATCCGAGGGGAGCCGATTGTCGGATCCTTTGGTCGAGGTCGGCTCCCCTTCGGCCTTTGATGTAGTGGAGAGGGCCCTGTTGAGGGTCTCCGGACCCCGGCACTTGTTTCGCCCGCCCGCTCCCTCTGCACTGGGTCAGGCTTCCACCATCCGCCCTTGGGACAGCCCGCTTGTGCCCCAAGCTGCCCCTGAACAGGTTGCTGCTTGCGAGGAGTCCTCTGACAGCCCCCAGAGGATGTTCCTCGCAAGCATACGTGCAAAAGAAGGCACATTGACTCCCGAGTCTCTCACGGAAGACACGGATTTGGAGGAAGGGGAAGGCTCCCCACGGTCACCCCGAGGATGTCTCATTTGGAGACATCATGGAAATGCTCCGCATAAGGGGTGGTCTGCCCCCAAGTCTTCCTCGGACGAGTCCGTGTTCTTGGAGGCATTTGAAGCGGGCCCGTCTACCTCTTGGGTGTCCTCCTGCCGACCCCTGGTGGACCTCATTACCACCAGGGCGTGGAAGGAACCGGACACCGTGGAGCCAATCCCTAAGAGGCCCGACAGGATCCTCAGTCCACCGCCTGACCGTGCCCATTGGAGTAAGGGGCCTCCGGTAGATGCCATGTTGACGGCGGCCACCAAGAGGGAACTTGCTCAGGAGAGTCCTCAGTCCATCCCCGAGCAAGGAGTCTCGGATGATGGACCGCTTGGGGAAGCGGATGTTTAGTTCAGCGACCTTCTCGTAAGGGCACTGAACTACCTGGCACACGTATTAGGATGCAGCGATCTCATTAAAGAATACGCTGCATCTCCCCAGAGTCCATGTTGGAGGAGGACAAGGTGCTGCACTCCACCCGCATGGCCACTCTTAGATCAGTTACCAATACCTCTATGCGGCTACTCTCCCATGCTACGGAAGGCGCCGCTAGAGCCGCAGGGGCAGGTCTAGTCACTAGACGTCAGGCCTGGCTCCGTCATTGCAATTTCTCAGAGCCCTTCAAAGCGTCATTTGCGAATGCCCCCTTTGATGGTTCTGCCCTCTTTGGCAAAACCGTCATGACACCTTGACCCAGAGCGAGAAGGACGGGGAGATGCTGTCTGCCGTCGGAATCCGCTTCTCTGCACCCCAGAGGCCCTATTCTAGGAACCAAAAGGGTCAGAAGAAGATGTGGTTCCGGAAGTCGCAGCAATCCCAGCCTGCTCTGGACAACCAGTCCTTCCGTGGCAGAGGAGGACAGGGAGGATGCCGCCCTAGAGGCAGAGGGGCTCCCAGGAACTTCGGGTCCAGAGAACCCTTCTCTGAACGGCCCACGCAGCAACCCTGAGGGGTTGCCCGGCTGCTCCACTCTGGAGGCAGTCAGGGGACGTTTTTCGGGGCACCTAGCGGCATGGGAGTCCATAACATCAGACCGCTGGGTTCTCCAGATCATATCCAGAGGATACCGTATCCCTTTTCGTCACTTACCAAAATTGAAGTCCCTCCCAGACGTTCCACCCGGTCAACGGGAGGCCGCTTTGGCAGAAATTGGCCATCTGCTAAAGAAAAGAGCCATCCAGCCCGTCCCCCCAGACCAGATCGGATCAGGGTTCTACTCCAGGTTCTTTTTAGTGCCAAAAAAGAAGACCAATTTTAGACCTTTCTCTCTTGAACCAGGCAGTTCCCAAGGAAAAGTTCCGAATGGTCACTCTGCAATCTATTCTCCCCCTTCTGGGAGAAAATCACTGGATGTGCTCCATAGACCTCAAAGATGCGTACTACCACATCCTAATGGACAGGCGCTCCAGGAGGTTTCTCCGCTTCCGGCTGGGAGCCAGTCACTACCAGTTCGGGTCCTTCCCTTTGGTCTCACCACAGCCCCCAGGGTGTTCACCAAAGTATTAGCAGTGGTAGCGGCCCACCTGAGGCTTCAGGGGGTGCAGGTCTTCCCCTACCTGGACGACTGGCTCCTTACCGCCCCAACAAGGCATCTACTACTATTGGCGCGAGACTCCTTTCTCCATTATGCTCCCAATCTGGGCATCACTATAAACACAAAGAAATCCAACCTAGTGCCCACACAGCTATTAGATTTTATAGGGGCCAGGTTAGACACAAGGAGTTTAAAAGCCTTCCTCACTGTGGACAGAGTTCAAAATCTGCAGCTCCAGGTGCGGGCCATTCTCCACTCAAGTTCTGTTCCGGCAGAGTTGGTCCTGAGGGCTCTAGGGTCCATGGCGTCTGCTATAGCACTTCTTCCTCTCACCAGGCTCAATATGCGCATCCTCCAGTGGACTCTCCTAGTACAGTGGTCATACCTTGCTCTTCCTATGCATCATCCCATTGCGATCAGCAAGTCTTGCAAGCGGTCCCTCCTGTGGTGGCTTCACTCCCCAGATCTCCACGGAGGCCGCCCATTTTGTGCTTCTCCCCCTCTCGCCACGGTGACCACGGACGCCTCCCGCCTCGGGGGCATTTTATGGCTGGACCGTCCAAGGCACGTGGAACGATTCAGAGACCTTACTGCATATCAACGTTCTAGAGATGAGAGCAGTGCTCTTAGCGTTGCTAGCACTTCAGGACTTTCTTCCATTGGGAACAATTGTGATTCAATCGGACAACATGTCGGTTGTCTGGTATATCAACAAGCAAGGAGGAACGAGGTCTTACCCTCTTTGTCGAGAAGCCATGAGAGTTTGGGAATGGGCAATCTCCACCAACCGCTTTCTAATAGCAACGCACATTCCGGGTCGGTCCAACATCCTGGCGGACAAGCTCAGTCGCACCATTCTGACCCCTTACGAGAGGTCTCTCAATTCTCAAGTAGCGGAACGCATATTCGCACGGTGGGGAACTCCTTCATGCGATCTTTTTGCCTCTCCCTCAAACACCAAGTGCGACAGTTTTTTTGCTCTGATACCTCCTCCAGGAGGTTCCCCAAGAGACGCTCTGGTGCATGCTTGGCCACCCGGTCTTCTGTATGCTTATCCACCCTTGCCTCTGATGCTCCAAGTTCTTCAGAAAGCCTCTCAGGTGGGTTGCAGAATGATTCTCATTGCTTCGTTTTGGCCTCGACAGATCTGGTTCCCCTTCCTAAGGTCTCACTCGGTGAATCCCCCTTGGATTCTAGATCCCATTCCGGATCTGATATCTCATCCATCCTGCCTATCTCCTCCAAACCTGGACAACCTGAAGCTGACCACTTGGCTGCTCCAGTTCCACTCTTGATCAGGACTCCCGGTATTTAGTCCCCTGTTAAGGCGATCCTGGTGGCAGCTCATAAACCGTCCACTAGGAAAGTCTACCGTAGCAAGTGGAAACGGTTTTCTTTGTGGGCGGAGCGGCAAGGCCTGAACCCCTTCACAGTTCCTCTCCCTTTAGTGCTTGACTTCTTAACCACTCTTTTTAACTATGGTGCCAGCAGTTCCACAGTCAAAGTACAACTTGCGGCAATTTCACATTATCACATTGGTCATGACTCCAGTCCACTCATGTCAGCCAAGTTGTGTAAAATTTTTCTTAAAGGTACTTTCCTTCTCAGGCCCCCTGTAAAACAAGCGGTTCCTCCCTGGGACCTTTCCTTAGTTCTCCAGGCCTTGACCGCCCCCCCCCCCTTCAAACCAGCGGCTACGGTAGATCTCAAATTCTTGTCATTCAAGACTGCCTTCTTAGTAGCCATTACATCGGCCAAGAGAGTTTCAGAGCTCCAAGCATTATCAGCTAAACCTCCTTACTTGGTCTTTCATCCGGACCGTGTTTACCTCAGGACCAACCCGTCCTTTCTTCCTAAAGTAGCTTCTGAAGCAAACATTAATCAATCCATTAACCTCCCTGTTTTCTTTCCTAAATATGAAAACAAAGGTGAATACAAGCTTCACTCCTTAGATGTTCACAGGCAACTTAGATTTTATCTAAACAGAACGGCTGGTCATAGGCAATCCGACCAGTTGTTCATTTCCTTTGCTAAATTTAATTTGGGCAAGCCAATTTCTAAAGTCTCTCTGTCTCGCTGGATTTCACAATGTATCTTATTGGCTTATCAAGCTTCAGGAAGGCCCGCACCGGAGGGTGTACACGCCCATTCAACCCGGTCAGTCTCTACCTCGGCAGCCTTTAAGGCTAGGATTCCTCTAGATGATATTTGTGCAGCAGCCACGTGGGCTTCATCTCATACTTTTATTTCCCACTACAAGTTGGATCTTGCATCTAGGGGTAGAGCATCCTTTGGCTCCGGTGCTCGAATATCCTTCCATGATGGCCAAGATTCAGGTAGCTGGGGACTCTGTCCCACAGGTTGCAGACAAATGAATCTCCTACTTCAGATTTAGAAGTTATGTACTCACCATAACGTTCCATCTGAGTAGGTGTATTCATTTGTCTGCAACCATCCCGCCCTCCTATCCCCCTGGCCTTTCAGTTTCCTGCATGTTGTGTGTTACCCTTTTCAGGGTGTTCTTGCTGTTGGCAAACTCGATCTGAGGTCATGAGGGTAGAGCATGGCATTATGGGTGAGGGGAGGAGCTGAGAGCTTGGATCCATAGCTGGTAAACCATGCCGGTTCGGATCCGATATCGGATCCATAACCCACAGGTTGCAGACAAATTAATACACCTACTCAGATGGAACGTTATGGTGCGTACATAACTTCTAATTCCTCTCATTCCCTGCTTACAACAGGAGTTTCTTTGGTTGGCAGTGACATGTCACCAAAACAAGGGTCTGTCATTCACTCTACCCCCTGCCACCCAAACCCTAACTACAGACGCATCAGACTATGCTTGGGGGTCCCACCTGGTGGGTATATGCATTCAGGGCATATGGAGCCCAAAACAAATGCATCTGCATATCAACCAGAAAGAGATGCTAACTGTTCAGAATGCCCTGACAGCCTTCAAGGACTTACTTCATCCAGGACTACTGATAAAGACAGACTTACTGATAAAGATGGACAACTCTACAGATATTCATCGTGTTTCACTGTTGCAGTCATTACAGTTGAGTTATCCTGCTGGCAGGCTACCCGCAGTCAGCCTGAGTTCCAAAGTCTAGGTCCGGCGTCGGTTGCTGTCGCCTCTTCCCTGACGTCAGTGCGCCAGGGATATATAAGATGCATCCTATGCCATTTTCTTCAGTCTTTCTTGCCGTGTGGTGCCCGAAGCAAAAGCAGTTCGCAAGTGCCTGTCAGCCGACTCCTGAAGTTTTCAAATTCGAATTTCAGATCCGAAGTCTTCATTAAAGCTAGGTACCCCGTTGGGGAAACTTTTTTCTTGCTCCAGACCGATGTCAGAAAAAGTTAACTGTATTTCTTGTGGGAAGCAAATACCTCATAAGGATTTTCATTCTTACTGTATTCCTTGCCTAGGCCCTGACCATAATGTTGCTAGTTGTCGGTTTTGTGCTAGATTTAACCAACGCACTATTAAGTGTCGGTACGATTTTGCATTTCATTACTTTGGCAGAAGATTTAATTATATAATGCCGTCGGATCAGCCGACTACCGGAATTTACAAAAAACGAAAAGAAAAGGACAGGCATCCGAGATCCAAAACAGACGAGGCTTCTTCTAGGCCTGTCGCCGGTTCTCAGTGAGGTGCTTTCGCAGCACCTGACGCCTGCTACCTCAGAGCCACAGGCCACTTCCGACTACAATGTGGAGCCGACTGGGCCTATGGAAACTCAAGATATTGGACACTCGGAAACAATTCCCTCAGATGGGCCCGGAGCCGCTGAGCAGGCATCGGCTTCTGAGGGTGTTTTCAGGCCTACACAGTTATATGTGAAACCTACTTCAGCTACAAAGACAAAGACTAAAGCAACTCTAAAGACAAAGAAACAAGTACAGCATTCACCTGGACAGGCCTCCATGCCTAAAAAACAGATGCTTAAATTGGCCGAAGACCTTATTACTTTGATCAGGGGTTCCTATCCCCCTCCTGAAAAGAGGCCTAGGCAAGAGAGTATGAATCTTCAGACCAGGTTTCCATTTCCTCTGATTCCTCCTCTGAACAGGATTACTCTGTTCCTCCCTGTGAGGATTCTGATGCTGAAGAATCTATCCCTTCAGCCTCTCCTCCTGAGGATTATTCTTTTGGGGAAACCACTGCATACTATGAGGGAGCATTTCCACTGGGAGAGCCAAGATTACTCAGAATCCAAGAAAATGCTCAGAGATTTCCTTTTATTGCCCCAGCACAGGCCCCTTGCTATCCCACCTGCTTTAGACATTGTAGATGTATGTACAGAGTCCAGTTTTTCTCCAGACTCTTTACCACTAGCACCTGTTAAGCCAGACAGATACTACAGGGTTCCTGATTCACATACATTTCTCTATAAAAGCCCTGCAGCTGATTCAGAAACCATCTCTCAGGGTCCCAAAGGGGTCAAGGCCTCTACTGCAAAAAACCCTATTCCCTCTGATAGGGATTCTCGGGCCGTAGACAGATGGGGCAAAAAGATTTATACCTCTGCTACCTTCGCTGTAAGAGCTTTAAATTGCCAATTTCATATGCTTAAGTATCAGCAATATCTTATAACCTTGCTTAAACAGAAAATGCCAACAAATGCAGACTGTGCAGACAATAAAGAATTGCAGGATTTATTGCATGCAGCTGAACAAGTTGGAAAGCATACTTTGCAATGTGGTTTTGATCCTCTTGAGGCCTCCTGCAGGGCCGCTGTTACAGGTTCTGTCATTAGGAGACATGCTTGGTTAAAATAGCAAAATTTGCCAGATCATGTTAAAGCAAAACTATTAGACGCTCCTTTACAGCATGATACTTTGTTTGGTGCTAAAGCAGAAGAGGTGTTGAAGAAAATGGAGGACAAGGCTAAATCTATGCAGTCAGTCAGTCAAGGATTTCTTGCAGGTACAGCCTCCCAGATTTAGCAGGAACTGGCCTACAAAAAAATTGGTCCTTTCCAGTGTCAGACCACAAAGGGGCAGATACAGATGCCCTAGAGGCAGATCACAGCCCCAAGGCTCATACAGGCCTAAACAATGAGGTGCTTCTACCTCCAAGAGCGGAGAGGAAAAATCACAGCCATACAGGAAACAGTCTCAATGACTTTCGACTTCCAGCACCAAGCACTTATCATTTGGCAGCCCCTTTGGGGGGAAAGCTAGCCCTTTTTTCACAAAATAGGCACATGATCACCCAGGACAAATGGGTTCTAAATATAGTTTCACAAGGCTACAGGTTCCACTTTCACACCCTGCCAAGGCAAAACGGTATGCCAGACCTGCCATGCAATCAATGGGCAGAGGCACAAAAAACAAGTTTCATCCCTCATGGACATGAGGGCCATTCAACAAGTACCAGAACAAGAGCAGGGCCACGGATTCTATTCAAGACTGTTCTTAGTACCCAGAAAGGACAAAGCCTGGAGACCAGTACTGGACCTATCTATTCTAAACACATATCTGGATATTCCAAAATTCAGAATGTTGACTCTACAGCAGCTTCTGCCCATGTTGGGCAAGAAAGCTTGGCTTGTGACTTTAGATCTAAAAGAGGCATACCTGCATGTCCCAATCAGACAAACATGCAGAAAATACCTCATATTCAAAGCTGGCTCAATGCACTACCAATTCTCTGCACTGCCCTTTGGCTTATCTACTGCACCCAGGGTCTTCACAAAGTGCCTGGCACCAGTAATTGCATTTTGCAGACAAAGGGGAATACAAATATATCCTTACTTGGACGACTGCCTTATTCAAGCGGAGAACAAGGACATTCTGCTACAGCATCTGGCATTTGTAAAAAGATTACTGACAAGTCTAGGGTACACATTAAACGAGAAGAAATCAAAACTCGTACCCTCTCAAGAGAGAATATTCTTTGGTGCAAGCTTAAATACAACTGCCCAGATGGCTTATATCTCACGCCAGACAAACACAGACAACTGACTATTTACTTCAAAATGTTTGCAACAAATACCCAGTTATCTGCAAGAAAAATTCTGCAGGCCTTGGGTTTCATGGCATCCTGCATTCTGCTAATTCCATATGCAAGACTGCATATGAGGAAACTTCAATGATATCTAAAAAGTGTTTGGACTCAACATTGCCACAGCCTGGAAACAATAATTACCCTCATTCCCTGCCTGCAACAGGAGTTTCGATGGTGGGCAAAAACCTGTCACCACAACACGGGACAGCCATTCACCTTACCCACAGCCAGGCAGACATTGACAACAGATGCATCAGATTATGCCTGGGGGGGCCATATGGCAGGAAGATGTATTCAGGGCACATGGTCCACAAGTCAAATGCATCTACATATCAATCAAAAAGAGATGATAGCTGTTCAGAATGCCCTAACAGCCTTCAAGGATCAACTTCATCCAGGACAACTATTAATAAAGACGGACAATACTACAGTCATGTGGTACATAAGCAGGGAGGCACACATTCCTACTCCCTCTGCAGGCTAGCCATGAACTTGTGGCACACAGCATTGACTTACGAAGTACATCTGCAAGCTCAGATGTTCATCGTGTTTCACTGTTGCAGTCATGACTGTAGGGTTCTCCCCTGCCGGCAGGCAGTCCTCGGTCATCCAGAATCCCAAAGTCTGGGTCCGGCGCCGTCTGTTCAGCCATGCTCCCTGACGTCAGAGCGCCAGGAGTACAAAGCTGACAGCCGACGCCATGTTCCCAGTCTTTCTTGCCGTGCGGTGATAGCAGTTCGCAAGTGCCAGTCGGCTGACTCCTGACAATTTTTTCTAATCAAACTTCAGTCCGAAGACTTTCTTCTCCTACTCAAAGCTAAGTACCCCGTTGGGGAAACTTTTTCTTGCTCCAGTCCGATGTCAGAAAAAGTTAATAATTGTATTTCATGTGGGAAGCAAATACCTCATAAGGATTTTCATTCTTACTGTATTCCTTGCTTAGGCCCTGACCACGACGTAGCTAGTTGTCGGTTTTGTGCTAGATTCAATCAGCGTACTATTAAACGAAGGTGCGATTTTGCTTTTCATTACTTCGGTAGGCGTTTTAATTACAAAATGTCGTCGGATACGGTTCCGGCTACCGGAGTTCACAAACGACGCAAGGACAAAGACAGGCCTCCGAGGTCCAAATCAGACGATATCGCACAAGCAGAGCCAGCTTCAGGTTCGGCCGTCGGCAGTGAGGCGCTTTTGCAGCCCCTGTCGTCAGCCATTTCGGAACCGATAGCCGAAACGGTCTCCCACGAGGAGCCAACTAGGCCTTTGAATATTTTAGTTGGACCTTCGGACAATGCTCCTTCGGATGGGTCCGGAGCCGCTGTGCAGGTACCGGCTTCCGAAGGGGTTTTCAGGCCTACTCAGCTTCTTATAAAGGCAAAGCCAAAGGCAAAGACTCCTTCCAAATCAAAGACTGCAACCCAGGCCTCTTCTGATCCGGCTCCCAAGTCTCAGAAACAGTTACTTAAAATGGCGGAGGACTTGCTTACTATAATTAGGGGTTCACATCCCCCTCCAGATAAAAGGCCAAGGCAGGAAGTTTGTTATGACTTCTCTGAGCAGGCTTCTGTTTCTTCTGTTTCTTCTTCTGACCCGGAATATTCTTTTCCTCCTTATGAGGATTCTGATGCTGAGGAATCCTTTCCTTCAGCTTCTCCCCCCTGAGGATTTCTCTTTTGGGGAAACTGCATGAAATGAGGGAACATTTCCACTGGGAAGGACAGGAGTACTCTGAATCTAAGAAAAGACTAAGAGATTTTCTTCTTCTTCCCCAACATAGGCCCCTGGCTATTCCTCCTATTTTGGATATTGTGGATGATGCTTTTTCGGAGGCTAACTTAACTCCTGACTCTTTTCCTCCAGCTCCTGTTAAGCCAGACAGATACTATAGGGTTCCTGATTCCCACCAGTGTTTATTCAAGAACCCTACTGCTGACCCTGAAACCATTTCTCAGGGTCCTAAGGGCGTTAAGGCCGCTTCTGCTAAAAACCCCATTCCCACTGAGAAGGATTCTAGACCTTTAGAAAGATGGGGCAAAAAAGTGTACACTTCTGCTACTTTATCTATTAGGGCTTTAAACTGTCAGTTTCATATGCTGAAATACCAGCAATTTCTCCTGTCTGTTTTAAAGCAAAAGCTAACTTCCATTTCCGCCTGTGCAGATGATAAGGAACTACATGACTTATTGCATGCCACTGAACATGTTGGGAAGCATGGTTTACACTGTGGATTTGATGCCTTGGAGGCTTCTTGTAGGGCTGCTGCCTCTGGCACAGTAATTAGAAGGCATGCATGGTTAAAGGAACAAAATTTGCCAGATCAGGTAAAGGCTAAATTATTGGATGCTCCTGTTCAGCATAATGTTTTATTTGGATCTAAAGCTGAAGACGTGATTAAAAAGATGGAGGACAAGGCAAAGTCTATGCAAACAGTTAACGATTTCTTACAAGTACAGCCACCCAGATTTTGCAGGAATTGGCCTACAAAAAATTGGTCCTTTCCCAATTCAGACAGGCCTCAGAGGGATAGATATAGACGCCCCCGAGGTAGGCCTCAAACGCAAGCCTCTTATAGACCAAGACAATGGACTGCTTCCACCCCTAGGGGAGGAGAAGACAGGTCGCAAGCTCATAGAAAACAGACTCAATGACTCCCTCTGTTGGGCTGCAGGAACTTCTTGCCTGGAAGCCCCTCTCGGAGGAAAACTTTCTCTTTTTCATCTAAATTGGACTCGTATAACCCAAGACAAGTGGGTTCTGGATGTGGTTTCAAGAGGTTACAAATTCCATTTTCATACCCCACCAAGGCCAAGCGGATGGCCAGATCTTCCAAGACATCATTGGTCAGAGGCATTAAACCAGGTGGAAGCTCTCTTGGCTATGAAAGCCATAGAACTAGTTCCACTTTCAGAGATGGGACAAGGTTTTTACTCAAGGCTCTTTCTAGTCCCCAGGAAGCAAAATTCATGGAGACCCATTCTGGATCTGTCAGTCTTGAACACTTTTCTAGAGATACCAAAATTCAAGATGCTTACTCTACAGCAGCTACTGCCAATGCTGACCAAAAATGCATGGATGGTAACTTTGGATTTAAAAGAAGCATATTTACACATCCCCATCAGACAGGAACACAGAAAATACCTCAGGTTCAAGGCAGGATCGAGGCACTACCAATTCTCTGCACTGCCCTTTGAATTGTCTACTGCGCCCAGGGTCTTTACCAAGTGCCTGGCTCCAGTAGTAGCTCATTGCAGACTCAAGGGAATTCAAATTTACCCTTATCTGGACGACTGTCATTCAGATGGGTTCTCCTGCCGCCAGGCGGGTCCTCGGTCAGCCGAATTCCAAAGTCCAGGTCTGGCGTCGGTTGTCGTCGCTTCTTCCCTGACGTCAATGCGACAGGGGTATAAAGGAACCAGCCGATGCCATTTTATTCAGTCTTTCTTGCCGCGCGGTGCCCGAATCAGAAGCAGTTCGCAAGTGCCGGTCGGCCAGCTCCTGAGATTACGAAAATTTGGAAACTGAAGTCTTCTTAAAAGCTAAGTACCCCGTTGGGGAAACTTTTCTTGCCTCAGACCGATGTCAGACAAAGTTAATAATTGTATTGCTTGTGGGAAGCAAATACCGCATAAGGATTTCCATTCCCTCTGTATACCTTGTTTAGGCCCAGACCACGACATCTCGGTCTGTCGCTTTTGTGCTACATTCAACAAACGCACTATTAAGCGTCGGGCGGAGTTCGCCCAGCATTGTTTTGGGAAAGCATTTAACTATACTATGTCGTCGGATACTCCGACTCCGGTTTTGTCTAAAAAACATAAAGACAAGGACCGACACACGAGGTCCGCGGCCTCTTACCGACACCATGCCAAAGCCGACTCCACGTGGTCCGGTTCTCAGCGAGGCGCCTACGCAGCCCCTGACTACCGACGACATTTCTTTGACGGTGTCTCCTGTGCCCGAGGTCGCAGGCTCCTCGGCCCACACCCCGACTACAGATACCGAAGCCACTCTTGGCGTTGAAACTCAGAATGTGGACAGGTCCACCTCCACTCAAGGTGTCTTCAGACCTTCCTCTTCTTTCTCCATCAAGGCTTTCACAAAGTCTAAAGCAACCATGCACTAGACCAGCTACACAGGGCCCATCTCCAGGCCCCATGCCTAAGAAACAGATGCTTAAAATGGCTGAGGATTTAATTACTCTTATCAGAGGTTCTCAGCCCCCTCCGGACAAAAGGCCTAGAGTGGAGGAAAATTCCCCCTCCTCTGATCAGGGCTCCATTATTTCAGAGCACTCTGATGATCAGGAACATTCTTACTCCCCTTTTGAAGACTCTGATGCGGAGGAGTCCATCCCTTCTGTATCCCCCCCTGAGGATTACTCATTTGGGGAAACTTTGCATACCTTAAGGGAACACTTCCACTGGGAAGGCCAGGATTATTCAGATTCCAAGAAAAGGCTCAGGGAATTTCTCTTGCTTCCTCAGCACAGGCCTCTGGCTATACCTCTTGTCGTGGACATCCTAGATGATGTTTACTCGGAGGCCTGCCTTAACCCGGACTCTCTACCTCCAGCTCTAGTTAAGCCTGACAGGTACTACAGGGTCCCTGACTCACACCAATTTCTATACAAAAGCCATGCTGCTGACCCAGAAACCATCTCACAGGGCCCCAAGGGAGTTAAGGCCTCCATTGCTAAAAATCCATTGCCTTCCGAGAGAGATTCCAGATCCTTAGAAAGGTGGGGAAAAAGGTATATACCTCGGCTACCTTATCCATGAGGGCCTTAAACTGTCAGTTTCATATGCTAAAATACCAACAGTTTTTGTTATCACAATTGAAAAGTAAAATGTCACAACCTGAACAACCAGACTTGAAGGAGTTGCAAGATTTGATGCATAGTGCAGAACAAGTGGGTAAGCATACCTTACAATGTGGTTTTGATGCTCTAGAGGCCTCATGTAGAGCTGCTGTTACAGGATCAGTCATACGTAGGCATGCCCGGCTCAAGGAACAAGCCTTGCCTGATCATGTCAAAGCTAAATTACTAGACGGCCCTCTTCAAAAGGATGTACTCTTTGGTGCTAATGCTGAGGAGGTATTAAGGAAAATGGAGGAAAAGGCTAAATCAGTGCAAACTGTGAAAGAATTTCTACAGGTTCAACCCCCACGTTTTAGTAGAAATTGGCCTTCCAAAAACTGGTCCTTTCCTGCCACAGACAGACCCCAAAGAGGCAGATACAGGCGCCCGAGGGGCAGAGGATAATCCCAAGGATCGTTTAGAGGCAGGCAATGGTAAGCTCCTACACAAAGAGGTGGTGAGGACAACTCGCAATCTTTCAGAAAGCAAACCCAATGACTTTTCCCCTTTGCATGCCAACCAGGTCTCAAATGGCAGCCCCCTTGGGAGGAAAGCTGGCATTATTTTCAAAAAATTGGCATATTGTCACAAAGGACAAATGGATCCTGGACATTATAAACAGAGGCTACAAATTCCATTTTCACACCCTTCCAGAAATGAGAGGCATGCCAAACCTGCCACACAATCAAAGGGCAGAGGCACAAAGGCAAATTACAGATCTCATAAACATGAAAGCTATTCAAGAGGTACCTACGCATCTAACAAGGTCAAGGTTTTTATTCCAGGCTATTTCTGGTGCCAAGGAAGGGAAAAGATTGGAGACCTATTTTGGATCTATCCATCCTAAACACATTTCTACTCGTATCAAAATTCAAGATGCTCACTCTACAGCAACTTCTTCCCATGCTGGGCAAGGAGTCTTGGCTGGTAACATTGGACCTCAAGGAGGCATACCTGCATGTCCCAATCGGACAAAATTGCAGAAGGTACCTCAGATTTCTTGCAGGTTCAACCCATTATCAATTCTCTGCATTGCCCTTTGGCTTATCTACTGCGCCCAGAGTATTCACGAAATGCCTGGCATCAGTAATTGCCTACTGCAGACTTCAAGGGATACAAATATACCCCTATTTGGACGACTGCCTGATCCAAGCGGACAGCAAGCACATTCTTCTGAAACATCTGGCTTATGTAATAATGTTATTGAACTCTCTGGGATACACAGTCAACAAAAAGAAATCAAGGCTAATACCCTCTCAGAAGATAATTTTCCTGGGTGCCAATTTGGACACAAACACCTAGATGGCCTACTTCACGCCAGAGAAGCAGGGGCAACTAATTCAATACTTCAGAACACTAGCAAATTGCACCAGGCTGACTGCAAGGAAAATCCTGCAGGCTCTGGGATTCATGGCATCTTGCATCTTACTAATCCCATGTGCAAAGCTGCATATGAGGAAACTACAATGGTACCTGAAAAACATATGGTCTCAGCACAGCCACAGTTTGGAAACAATAATACCACTAATTCCATGTCTGCAAAAGGAATTTCTGTGGTGGGCTCAAGCATGTCAAACAAACACAGGTCTTCCATTCAGCAAGCCTCAAGCAAATCAAGTCATCACAACAGACGCTCGGACTACGCCTGGGGCACATGACAGATCGGTGCATTTAGGGCAAATGGTCCCAAAAAGAAAAGCACCTTCACATCAATCAAAAAGAAATGCTAGCAATAATAAATGCTATTATAGTTTTCAAGGACCTTCTACAACCAGGTCAACTATTGATAAGAACGGACAACACCACAGTTATGTGGTACATAAACAAGCAGGGAGGAACACATTCTTACCCCCTATGCAGACTGGCCATGTCACTTTGGAACACGGCCATGGACTTACAAATGGAACTACAAGCACAGTACTTGCCAGGCAAGGAAAACAAGCTGGCAGACAACCTAAGCAGGAATATGACAGATCCACACGAATGGAAATTGCATCCAAAAAATTTTTACAGAAATAATCCAAGAATGGGGAAGGCCAGACATAGATCTCTTTGCCTCCCACAAAAATCATCAATTGACAAAATTTTGCTCAAGGATCTTCCATCCAAAGGCCTGGAGAGTGGACGCTCTCTTTCGGTTGGACATCAATGACTGTTTATGCCTTCCCACCTCTTCCTCTGCTGCCCAAAGTTCTATTGAAGACCAGAGCTGACAGACCAAAGATGATCCTCATTGCTCCGGACTGGCCAAGGCAACACTGGCACCCACTCCTGATGAGCCTGACGCATTCCCCACCATGGACCCTGCCTCTAATGCCTCTTCTTCTGACTCAGCACAGCTTCAAAACTGCACAGCCAGCTAAAAACACTCAATCTAGCCGCATGGAAGATTCCTTAGCATCATAACAGGCCCTACTCTCCAAGGAGGTGCAGGATGTCATTTTGGAGGCCAGAAGGCAATCAACTAGAAAAGCTTACTCCGCAAAATGGAAATGTTTTTGTGTCTGGAATGAGAAAAAGGGCCAGGATCCTGGAAAACTGAATTTACCTCAAATACTACAATATTTGGCTGAACTGCTAAGCAGTGGACTTTTTCTCCTCCATCAAAATCCATGCCTCAGCCATTTCTGCAGAATACAACACTGATCCACCTTTATTCTCTCACCCTCTCTTAAGACAGCTCCTCAGAGGAGCTAAGAATTTAAGATCTCCAAGGAAACAACCAATACCTGCTTGGGATCTTAATTTCATTCTGGAAAAACTGACCTTGCCTCCCTTTGAGCCAGCTGCCTCATCAGATTTGCAATATTTGTCCTGGAAAACAGCTTTCCTTCTGGCTATCACCTCAACTCATAGAGTTTCAGAACTACAGGCTCTCATGGCTGTCCAGCCATTTATCATCTTCCATCAGGGCAGAGTTTCCTTACGAACCAACCCATCCTTTATGCCTAAAGTGGTATCCAGGGTAGCTTTAAATCAGGCCATACATTTACCTACTTTTTATCCTAATCCTCAAAACAAAGGGGAGAGATTACTACATTCCTTGGACATCCACAGACAACTGCGTTATTATTTGGACAGAACAAAGCCTTTCAGAAAATCAGAACAGCTCTTTGTGGCCTATGCGGTAGGAGCTCAAGGAAAGCCAATTTCCAAACAGACCATCTCAAAATGGATAGCCCACTGCATACGCTTTTGCTATTCCTTTCATGGCAAAACTGTACCTACAGGCATTAGAACTCATTCCACCAGGGCCACAGCCACCTCTGCAGCCTTCCTCAGAGGAGTTCCTACCAAGGATATTTTGGAAGCAGCCACTTGGAGTTCTGTGCATACCTTCTCCAAGCACTACAACCTACCATTATACTCCAAATCTAGAGCAGGCTTTGCCACTGCAGTCTTGCAGGGCATTTTGGCTCCTCCTAGTTCCACCTAGTGCCTACCACCCCTTTCTTAACTTTGGGATTCTAACCATCTGTTATGACTGCAGCTGTATGCACGATGAACATAGTAAAGTTTTGTACCTACCATAAATGTAGATGTTCGAGTGCTAATACAGCTGCAGTCCAGGATGTCCTTCAAGGATGCATCTGCAGTCCTTACAAATGGGTTGTCCTGTCGTCAGGCAGCCCTTCGGTCGGCCGGATTCCAAAGTCTGGGTCTGGCCTCGGCTGGTGTCACACTTCACCCGACGTCATAGCTGCAGTTCTTCGGGTATAAAGGCATCAGCCGACGCCATTTTCCTCAGTCTTTCTTGCCGCGTGGCCCAAGCAGAAGCTGTTCGCAAGTGCCGGTCGGTCAGATCCAGAGATTACTACTACCGAATACTACTTCGAAGACTTCTAAAAAGCTAAGTACCCCGTTGGGGACTCTTTCTTGCCTCAGCCGATGTCAGAAAAAGTGAATAACTGTTTAACTTGTGGGAAACAAATACCTCATAAAGATTTCCACTCTTACTGCTTACCTTGTTTAGGCCCAGACCACGACGTAGCAGCTTGTTTAGCCTGTGCTTCTTTCAACCGACGGACGCTTAGATGTCGGTCGGAGTTTGCTGAACAGTTTTTCGGCTCAGATTTTGCGTACATAATGCCGCCGGATCCTCCGACTTCACAAGTTGTTAAGAAACGCAAAGAAAAGGACCGACACTTTCGCGGTCCGCTGAAACCGCGGTTAAGCAAACCGCGAGTGTCTCGGTTTTGGCCGAAACCGAGCAAACGGTTCTATCTTCAGCCGAATCCATGACTACTACCGAGGCCCCTTCTAACCTGGTTGAATCGGCCTCTGAAATTCAACCTGCTACTGTGGTTTCACAAGAATTATCGGACACCATCCCTTTGGATGTTTCAACCCCTGCACGTGGTGCTGCTAGGCCGCCTGCAGCCATGTCCATAAAGGCCTTTGCCAGGGCTAAAGCAGCCAAAACTTCTAAGTCTTTGCCTGTTAAGCCCCCCTCTCACAGGCCCAGTTCCAGTTCCCAAATGCTCACTCTGGCAGAGGATCTCATCTCTTTAATAAGGGGATCCCAACCTCATCCAGACAGGGCCTCTCAACCTCCTCCAGAAAAGAGACCTAGAGCAGAGCCCCCTGAGCCAGTGTCCTCAGATGATTCTTCTGATGATACAGACAATACAGACCATCCAGAGGCTCCTTTTTCTCCTTATGAAGACTCCGATGCTGAGGAATCAATTCCTTCTGCCTCTCCACCAGAGGAATTTTCCTTTGGGAAACCTTACATGCCATGAGAGCAATTCCAATGGCAGGGCAAGATTTCTCAGATTCAAGGAAAAGGCTTAGGACTTTTTGCATTTACCACAACATAGGCCTTTAGCTATACCTCCAGTTCTTCCTGTTGTAGATGATGCATTTAATGATGCTTGCACTGCTCCTGATACTTTGCCTCCAGCCCCTGCTAAGCCCGATAGGTTCTACAGGGTCCCGGACACACATCACCATTTATACAAGGCTCCTTTGCAGATCCCGAGACTATCTCCCAGGGGCCTAAGGCAGTAGCCGACCTCATTTAAAACCCTCTCCCTCTGAAAGGGAATCCAGGTCCTTAGAGATGGGGTAAAAGTATACACCTCTGCTACTCTCTCAGCTAGGGCATTGAACTGTCAGTTTCATATGATCCAATACCAGGAGTTTATGCTTGATCAGTTAACTAAGAAACTGTCCTCTGATGATTCTTTAGATAAGAAATATGTTCTAGAAATGGTGCATAACATTCAGCAGGTTAGTAACCATTCTTTAAAATGTGGCTATGATTGATGCACTGGAGGCTTCCTTTAGATCAGCCATGACTGGCACAGTTATAAGAAGGCATGCATGGTTGAAAGAACAGGTCTTGCCGGATCATGTTAAAGCAAAACTATTAGATGCTCCTATGGATAAGGTCAGTTTATTTGGTTCTCCTGCTCAGCAGGTACTGAAGAAAATGGAAGAGAAGGCAAAATCTGTACAAACAGTGAAAGATTTCTTACAGGTTCAGCCTCCAAGGTTTAGCAGGAACTGGCCTTCCAAAAATTGGTCCTTTCCAGACTCCTCTAAAACACAGAGAGGCAGGAATAGGCGTGGCAGAAATCAATCCAGAGGAGGTGCCTACAGGGGATGCCAGTGGCAAGGTAACAACCAGCGAGGCACAGACACAACTACTACCACTGCAACAGGACAATCACAGTGACTTGGCTCTGGCACCGCCTACCAGGGAACAAATAGCAGCACCCTTAGGCGGAAAGTTAGCCTTACTTTCAAAAAACTGGCACTACATCACAAGAGACAAGTGGATTTTGCAAACTATAGACCAAGGCTACAGGTTTCATTTCCATACTTTACCAGGAAAAAGAGGAATGCCAAACCTACCACCAAATCAAAAGACAGAAGCTCTAAAACAAATAGCTCAATTAGCAAAGATGAGAGCTGTGGAAAGGATACCATCTATGGAACAAGGAAAGGGATTTTACTCCAGACTATTCCTGGTACCAAGAAAAGAGAAAAATTGGAGGCCTATTCTCGACCTGTCCGCTTTAAACACATTCATCATTGTTCCAAAATTCAAAATGCTGACCCTACAGCAACTTCTTCCCATGCTGGGCAAGGAGTATTGGCTGGTGACTCTAGATCTCAAGGAGGCATACCTGCACATCCCATACGACCAAATTGCAGAAGATACCTCAGAATTCTTGCAGGATCAGAGCAGTATCAATTCTCAGCATTTCCCTTTGCCTTATCTACTGTCCCCAGAGTGTTCACGAAATGCCTGGCATCAGTAATCGCTCACTGCAGGCTTCAGGGAATCCAAATATATCCATACCTGGACGACTGCCTGATACAAGCGGACAACAAAAACAAGCTAACAGAAGACTTACAAAGAGTCATTTGCTTACTGCAAGCCCTGGGATATACAGTCAATATAAAAAATCAAGACTGATACCATCCCAAAGAATAACCTTCTTAGGTGCAGAATTGGACACAGTAAAACAGATGGCATTCCTAACTGCAGAAAAACAAGAACAACTTCCTCTCTACTTCTTGGCATTAACAAAGCAGAACAAACTAACAGCAAGGAAAGTACTGCAGGCCTTGGGCTTCATGGCATCCTGCATAATCCTGGTCCCTCATGCCAGACTGCATATGAGAAAGCTACAGTGGTACCTGAAGAATTTATGGTCTCAACACAGGCACAGCCTAGAAACCGAAATACCACTAATCCCATGCCTGAAACAAGAGTTCCTATGGTGGGCTTAGGCATGCCAGTCAAACCCAGGTTTGCCCTTCCACAGCATTCAACCAAGCCAAACCATCACAACGGACGCCTCAGACCTCGGTTGGGGGGCCCACATGCTGGACAAGTGCATACAAGGCTTATTGGACTCCAGATCAGCTGCACCTGCACATAAATCAAAGGAAATGCTGGCAGTAAAACTAGCAATCCAGAATTTCAGACCATTCCTCCAAGAAGGGCAGTTGATGATAAGGACAGACAACACCACAGTCATGTGGTACATCAACAAACAGGGAGGCACTCATTCATACCCTCTATGCCGGATGGCACTGGACCTATGGAATATGGCTCTGAGCTACAACATTCAGTTACAAGCAATTTTGTACCGGGAAAAGAAAACATCCTAGCAGACATATTAAGCAGAACTACCTCGGATGCTCACGAATGGATGCTACACCCGGACATCTTCAAGGTCATCACAAGGAAATGGGGACTGCCACAAATAGACCTATTCGCATCCCCACTCAATCACCAGCTCAAGAAATTCTGCACAAGGACGTACCACCCACTTGCTTGGAAGGTGGACTCTCTGTCCTTCAGTTGGAAAGGCCTGACAGCATATGCATTCCCACCTCTTCCTTTGATGCACAAGGTGCTATTGAAAATCAAAGAGGAACGCCCAAGGATCATTCTGATAGCTCCAGACTGGCCAAGACAACATTGGTACCCGTTACTGAGGAGCATGTCTCGGGGAAAATGTGGACACTACCCCTGATTCCTTTGCTGTTAACTCAGAGCTGCTACAACACCCTGCATCCAAACCTGAAAACTCTGCAGCTGACTGCCTGGAACATTACATAAGAGCAACTAACCCAGATTTATCCCAAAGGGTTAAAGACATTATCCTTGAGGCCCGCAGACCTTCAACAAGAAGGAACTATGCAGGAAAATGGAAAAGGTTTCTCATTTGGAGTACTGAAAGGGGAAAAGATGTGTCAAAGGTAGACATTGCCAACATCCTGGAGTATTTGGCAGAGCTTTTCCATACAGGCCTGTCCTATTCCTCCATCAAGATACATGCATCAGCTATTTCTGCAGAATACAGCTTCGATCCCCTGTCTTCTCGCATCCTCTACTCAGGCAGTTTCTGAGAGGAATTAAAATGTAAAACCTCCTAGGAAACCACCATTACCAGCATGGGACTTGAACTTTGTGCTAGAAAAATTGACACTCCCCTTTGAACCAGCAGCAACAGCAGATCTTTAACACCTATCCTGGAAAACTGCTTTTCTGCTGGCAATTACCTCCGCAAGAAGGGTTTCTGAGCTACAGGCTTTAATGGCAGTACAACCCTTCCTAATCTTCCATCAAGATAGAGTGTCCATGAGAACAAATCCTACATTTATGCCTAAGGTGGTATCCAGAGTGTCTTTAAACCAGGCTATCCACCTACCTACCTTCTTCCCCAATCCACAGAACAGGGGGGAAAGACTGCTGCATACTTTGGATGTACATAGACAGTTGCGCTACTACCTGGACAGAACTAAGGGCAATAGAAAAACTGACCAGCTTCTGGTAGCATATGCAACAGGAAGGGAAGGAAAAGCAATTTCAAAACAGACAATCTCCAAGTGGATAGGAAATTGCATCAGATTCTGTTACTCCTACCATGGAAAGCAAACTCCACAGAACATAAGGCCTCATTCTACAAGGGCTACAGCCACTACCACAGCTTTCTTACGAGGAGTGGCTACCAAGGACATTATAGAGGCTGCTACTTGGACCTCCGTGCATACATTTGCCAAGCATTATAACTTACCTTTATACTCTAGATCCCGAGCAGGGTTTGCCACTGCTGTTTTGCAAGGGATCCTAACTACACCATAATTTCTTCTTCCTCCTCCCTAGTTTGGCTATGGTATTCTACCCATTTGTAAGGACTGCAGATGCATCCTTGAAGGGACATAGTACAGTTTTGTACCTACCATAAATGTAGATGTCGAACAGGAATGCATCTGCAGTCAGGATTACCCACCCTCCTTCCCCTCTGTGGTATTCCTAGGGTATTTGCCCATCTAATAGCTAGCTGGGGGGGGGTCTCTTATGGTGTATTTGTTTGTATATATGTACATACATGCTTATTTTTTGTGTTTGCCTTCTACTATTTGGAAACATTGGCATTTATCCAAAATTTAGCTATCCAAGAGGGCAACTGGCATCTGGGGCAAGAAACACTGAGGAAAATGGCGTCGGCTGATGCCTTTATACCCGAAGAACTGCAGCTATGACGTCGGGTGAAGTGCGACACCAGCCGAGGCCAGACCCAGACTTTGGAATCCGGCCGACCGAAGGGCTGCCTGACGACAGGACAACCCATTTGTAAGGACTGCAGATGCATTCCTGTTCGGACATCTACATTTATGGTAGGTACAAAACTGTACTTTTCCCTCCCTCCTTCCCCTCTTGGGACAGGCCTATAGGCTAACACATCCTCATACAACCTGTTTGGGCTATTCATTTATGATGTATTTGCTTGCAACTACTGTTTTTTTGATTATATTGCACTGCATTATTACACAAATTTATGTATTGCCTTCCTTCTGGGGGCACCTGACATCTGGGGCAAGAAAAACTGAAGAAAATGGCGTCGGCTGGTTCCTTTATACCCCTGTCACACTGACGTCAGGGAAGAAGCGACGACAACCGACGCCGGACCTGGACTTTGGAATTCGGCCGACCGAGGACCCGCCTGACGGCAGGAGGACCCATCTGTTATGACTGCAGCTGTATTAGCACTCGAACATCTACATTTATGGTAGGTACAAAACTGTACTTTCCTGGAATTCACTGTAAACATAAAGTCAAATTTGACACCCTCACAACAGATATTTTTTCTGGGTGCTTCTCTAAACACAACAACCCAGATGGCATTTCTGACATACGAAAAACAGTTACAGCTGGCTTCAACTTTCAAAACCTTGGCAATTACAACTCCGCTATCTGCAAGAAGATTCCTGCAGGCTCTGGGTTACATGGCATCCTGCATCCTTCTCGTACCATATGCAAGACTACATATGAGGAAAATACAGTGGTACCTAAAAAGTGTATGGTCTCAGCATTGTCACAGTCTAGACATACTGATCTCCGTCCTGCCTTGTCTTCAAAAGGAATTCCTTTGGTGGTCCAAGGCATGTACTCTAAACAAAGGAAAACCCTTCTGTCTGCCTCCTGCCACTCAGATTCTAACCACGGACGCCTCATATTATGCATGGGGAGCCCATTTTCGGGGCAACTGTCTGCAGGGCCTTTAGACAAAGGATCAGAAGCACCTGCATATCAATTTAAAGGACATGTTGGCCGTTCAGAAAGCTCTATTGGCCTTCAGGAATCTTCTACAACCAGAACAACTACTGATAGGGACAGACAACACCACAGTTATGTGGTACATAAACAAGCAAGGGGGCTCTCATTCCTATCCCCTTTGCAGACTAGCCATGGATCTTTGGAACACAGCTCTAGCTTGCAATCTGGACCTTCAAGCACAGTTTCTACCAGGGAAGCAAAACTTCCTGGCAGACAGTCTGAGCAGAAACCTTTCGGATCCACAAGAATGGATGTTGGACTCCGAAATATTCAAGATGATTACAGCAGTCTGGGGATGCCCTCACATAGACCTCTTTGCGTCCCACCTCAATCATCAACTACAAATTTTTTGCACCAGGACTTTCCACGATCAAGCTTGGAAAGTGGATGCACTATCATTCAGTTGGAGAAACCTCTTGGGATATGCCTTTCCGCCTCTTCCTCTTCTTCCACAGGTATTACTAAAGATTAAGCAGGACAAGCCCAAGATGATAATCTTGCTGGCCCCAAATTGGCCTCAACAGTTTTGGTACCCAACACTGAGAAACCATTGTTTAGAGCCACCCTGGGTTTTACCACAGGTTCTGAACTTTCTGTCCCAACACCAGGGCCAGATTCTACACTCCCATGTCAAAACTCTCAGCCTCGCGGCCTGGTTAATCCAGGATCTTTGATTCATTCTCTCCTACCCAAGCAAGGTTATGGATGTCATTTTAGAAGCCAGACGTCCTAGCACTGGAAAATCTTATGCAGGAAAATGGAAAAGATTTTGTTCCTGGATGCAGGCTCAGGATTCTGATCCTCTTATTCCTAACATTCCTCAGATTTTACTTATACCTGTCAGACCTCTTACATAAGGGTCTCTCTTTCTCTTCCATAAAGATACACGCCTCTGCTATTTCTGCTCATTATAATACAGACCCTCCTATCTTTTCCCATCAGCTCATGAGGCAATTTCTCAGAGGAGCTAAGAACGTAAGGCCCCCTAGATCTCCTCCCATTCCTGCTTGGGATCTCAACTATGTTTTGGAAAAGCTCACCTTACCTCCTTTTGAGCCTGCTGCCTCATCTGACATCAAGTTTTTATCTTGGAAGACAGCCATCCTCTTAGCTCTGACCTCTGCCAGGAGGGTTTCAGAGTTGCAAGCTCTTATGGCTGTGGAACCTTATATTATTTTTCATCAAGACAGGGTGTCTTTAAGGACTAATCCTACTTTCATGCCTAAGGTGGTTTCCAAAGTGGCTTTAAATCAAACTATTCACTTGCCAACTTTTTCTTCACTCCTCAAAATAAAGGGGAAAGGATCTTACATTCCTTGGATGTACACAGACAACTACGTTTTTACCTGGACAGAACCAAGGACATCAGGAAATCAGAGCAATTGTTTGTTTATTATGCTTCAAGTTCCCAAGGTAAAGCCATTTCAAAACAGACCATTTCTAAATGGATTGCTTATGGAATCAGATTTTGCTATTCACACCATGGAAAGCAAATCCCAGGGAGTATAAGGACTCACTCTACCAGAGCTGCTGCCACTTCAGCTGCCTTCCTCAGGGGAGTTCCTACCAAAGACATTTTGGAAGCTGCAACTTGGAGTTCAGTGCATACTTTTTCCAAGCACTACAGTCTACCTCTCTACTCTAAGTCTAGGGCAGGCTTTGCTTCTGCAGTCTTGCAGGGCCTTATAGCCACCCCCTCTATTTTATGACCACCTCCCTTTCTTTCTGCTTTGGGATTCTACCCTACAGTCATGACTGCAACAGTGAAACACGATGAACATAGTACAGTTGTGTACACTTACCATAAATGTAGATGTTCGAGTGTCTTCACTGTTGCAGTCTGGGTTTCCCTCCCTCCTGTCCCCTCTTATTTTTTCTTTTGTGTGGTTCCTTTTTTCACCCTTCTTCCGAGGTGTATTTGCAAAAGGTATGGGACCTTACTCATTTTGGAACTTCTGACATCTGGGGCAAGAAAAACTGGAGAACATGGCGTCGGCTGTCAGCTTTGTACTCCTGGCGCTGTGACGTCATTGAGCATGGCTGAACAGACGACGCCGGACCCAGTCTTTGGGATTCTGGCCGACCGAGGACTGCCTGCCGGCAGGGGAGAACCCTACAGTCATGACTGCAATAGTGAAGACATTCTAACATCTACATTTATGGTAAGTGTACACAACTGTACTTTCCTGCCAGGAAGGAAAAATACTCTGGCAGACGAAATAAGCAGAAATCTAATGGATCCCCATGAGTGGAAACTGGATCCACAAGTTTTCAGCATGATAACAAAGACCTGGGGATGCCCGGACATAGACCTTTTTGCCTCTCCTCACAACTACCAACTACAAAGATTCTGCACAATGACTTGTCACAACCAAGCATGGAAAGTGGATGCTCTATCTTTCAGCTTGAAAAATCTAACAGTATATTCCTTTCCTCCTCTGCCTCTCCTCCCCAAGGTACTCCTCAAGGTCAGACAAGAGAAACCAAAAATGATACTGATTGCCCCAGACTGGCCCCACCAGCACTGGTACCCAATCCTAAAGAGCTTATCTCACAGCCCAGCCTGGACATTACCTCAAATTCCTCACTTGTTGACCCAACAAGACAGCCAGATACTTCACAGCCAACTCAAAACCTTAAACCTGGTGGCATGGCAGATAATATAGCCTCTCAAGACACACCTCTTTCTAAAGCAGTAATGGATGTTATTTTGGAGGCCAGGAGGCCTAGCACCAGAAAATCTTATGCAGACAGATGGAAGAGATTCTGTGCTTGGAACCAAGCACAAAGCATTGACACGGTTGTTCCAAATATTCCTCAGATTTTACAATACTTAACTGAGATGCTGGATAAAGGCCTTTCTTTTTCATCAATTAAAATTCATGCCTCTGCCATTTCAGCTCATTACAATACCAGAACCACCTGTTTTGTCTCATCCGTTATTGAGGCAGTACCTCAGAGGGGCCAAAAACATAAGACCTCCAAGGAGAGCACCAGTACCTGCATGGGACCTCAACTATGTTTTGGAAAAACTCACACTGCCTCCGTTTGAGCCAGCCTCTGCAGTTGACATAAAATTCTTATCCTGGAAAACAGCTCTGCTCCTAGCAATAACCTCCGCTAGAAGAGTCTCAGAGTTACAGGTACTCATGGCTGTGGAACCTTTTATCATTTTCCATCCTGACAGGGTTTCGCTGAGGACAAACCCTACATTTAAGCCTAAGGTAATGTCCAGTGTGGCCCTTAACCAAACAATTCATTTGCCTACTTTTTATCCAAACCCACAGAATAAGGGTGAGAAAATTCTGCATTCTTTGGACATTCACAGACAGCTACGCTTCTACTTGGACAGAACTAAAGCTTTCAGAAAAGACTGATCAACTTCTAGTGGCATATGCTGCAGCATCACAAGGAAAGCCCATCTCAAAACAGACTATTTCAAAGTGGATAGGCCATTGCATTCGTTTTTGCTATTCACAGCATGGCAAATCAGTGCCTAAGGGCATTAGGCCACATTCAACCAGAGAAGCAGCCACTTCAGCAGCCTTCCTCAGAGGAGTACCAACCAAAGACGTCTTAGAGGCTGCAACTTGGAGTTCAGTGCATACCTTTACAAAGCACTGTCACCTACCTCTCTACTCTAAATCCAGGGCAGGCTTTGCCACTGCAGTTCTGCAGGGCCTTATAGCCTCTCCTAATCCTATTTAGCTCCAGCCTCCCAACCTTAGCTTTGGGATTCAACCCAATTGTAATGACTGCAACAGTGAAACACGATGAACATAGTACAGTTGTGTACCTACCATAAATGTAGATGTTCGAGTGTATTCACTGTTGCAGTGCAGGTTACCCTCCCACCTTTCTACTTTACTGGGACCTAACTGTACTTTTCTACTCCTATGCAACCTATGTGGTGTATTTGCTTGTAGATGAAGGAAAAGTTGTTTTTTGTACATGCATGCTTATTGGCATAATTTAGCCTACCTTTTTAGGGGCACCTGACATCTGGGGCAAGAAAAACTGAAGAAAATGGCGTCGGCTGCATCTTATATAACCTGGCGCACTGACGTCAGGGAAGAGGCGACAGCAACAGATGCCGGACCTAGACTTTGGAACTCAGGCCGACTGCGGGTAGCCTGCCAGAAGGATAACCCACTTGTAATGACTGCAATAGTGAATACACTCGAACATCTACATTTATGGTAGGTACACAGCTGTACTTTATATGGTGCATAAACAAGCAGGGTGGTACACATTCCTGTCCCCTTTACAGACTAGCCGTGGCATTGTGGGACACAGCCTTGACTTACCAAGCACATCTTCAAGCTCAGTTCCTGCCAGGAAAACAAAATACTCTGGCAGATGACCTAAGCAGAAATCTTATGGACCCTCACGAGTGGAAACTGGATCCAAAAGTCTTCAGCATGATAACACATAAATGGGGGAGCCCAGACATAGATCTATTTGCCTCTCCCTAAAATCACCAACTGGACAAATTCTGCGCAAGGACTTATCACAGACAAGCATGGAAGTGGATGCCCTATCCTTCAGTTGGAAAAACCTTTCCTCCTCTGCCTCTTCTCCCCAAGGTCTTGCTAAAGGTCAGACAGGAAAAAACAAAAATGATCCTAATTGCCCTGGACTGGCCTCGTCAGCACTGATACCCAATTCTAAGGAATATGTCTCAACTCCCTCCTTGGTACTTGCCTCAAAGATGTCATCTACTTTCTCAGCAGAGCAAGCAAATTCTGCACACTCAGCTCCAAACCTTGAACCTGGCAGCATGGCTGATCATGTAATTATTCAAACAACACCCCTCAGTAAATCTGTGATGGATGTCATTTTGGAAGCCAGAATGCCTTGTACTAGAAAATCTTATGCTGATAAATGGAAGAGATTCTGTGCTTGGAACCAAGCACAAGGAACGGACATGACATAAACTAAATATTCCTCAGATTTTACAATACTTGACTGAGATGCTTGACAAGGGCCTATCTTTTTCTTCAGTAAAAATCCAGGCCTCTGCCATCTCGGCTCATTACAACACGGAGCCTCACATCTTTTCTCATCCTCTGCTAAAACAGTATCTTAGAGGGGCCAAAAATTTAAGGCCTCCCAGAAGATCACCAACTCCTGCATGGGACCTCAATTTTGTGCTGGAAAAGCTCACCCTACCTCCTTTTGAACCAGCATCTACTGTGGATATAAAGTTTTTATCTTGGAAAACAGCTTTCCTTTTGGCAGTCACTTCAGCAAGAAGGGTTTCAGAACTACAGGCCCTCATGGCTGTAGAGCCTTTTATTACATTTTACCCAGACAGGGTGTCCCTCAGTACCAATCCTTCATTTATGCCCAAGGTGGTATCCAGTGTGGCTCTTAACCAAACTATTCACCTGCCAACATTTTACCCAAATCTGCAGAACAAGGGGGAGCAGATTCTGCATTCATTGGACGTACACAGACAACTAAGATTCTACTTAAACAGGACCAAATCTTTAAGAAAAACTGAGCAACTACTGGTGGCATTTACTGCAGGATCAGAGGGAAAGGCTACATCAAAGCAGACTATTTCTAAGTGGATAAGCCACTGCATTTGTTTCTGCTACTTGCATCATGGTAAACCAGTGCCCAAGGGAATCGGGTCACATTCCACTAGGGCTGCCTCTACCTCAGCAGCCTTTCTCAGAGGAGTTCCAACCAAAGACATTCTAGAAACTGCTACTTGTAGCTCTGTTCATACTTTTACAAAGCATTATCATTTGCCTCTCTTCAATAAGTCCAGGGCAGGCTTTTCCACTGCAGTTTTGCAGGCCTTATAGCCGCCACTAATGCTATTTAGTTCCATCCTCCCATCCATAGCTTTGGGATTCTACCCAAATGTAATGACTGCAACAGTGAAACGCTAAGAACATAGTACAGTTGTGTACACTTACCATAAATGTAGATGTTCAAGTGTATTCACTGTTGCAGTCCGGGTTACCCACCCGCCATCCCCCTTTTTCTTCTATAACTTCCCTTTCCTTCACTATCTTCTAAAGCCTTTGTGGTGTATTTGCTTTTAGATGAAGGTAAAATTTATGTTGCTAAAATGCATTTATATATATGTTGTTTATTTATATATACATATTTTTGCTCCCCATTTGGGGGGCACTTGACATCTGGGGCAAGAAAAACTGAATAAAATGGTGTCTGCTGCATGTTTTATGCCCCTGAAGACCTGACATCATGGAAGAGGAGACAGCAACCGATGCAGGACCCAAGAATTTGATATTCAGGCCGACTGAGGGCAACCTGCCAGCAGATTTCCCAAATATAATGACTGCAACAGTGAATACACTCGAACATCTACATTTATGGTAAGTGTACACAACTGTACTTTTTTTTTTTTTACTAGGTGGGCTACCATGAGTAATATTTCCTGTGTGTCCATGTGTCTTTTACATTATGCAGTGGATGGGGGAGCAAGGGCAGTAGGGTCTGGCTTGACTGTGAGATGGCAGTCCTGGATGTGCCTTATGGATTTCCCAGGCATTTTCAAAGTTTGCCTACACCACTTTTGACAGTAATGTACTGTTTGGGCAACAAGTTAAGGAGAGACTTGTGAGCAAGAGGGCAAAATGCTCACCACTGTGGGTGTTTTGATTTTGAAAATCCCATGCAGCCCTAGCATAGACAGCAGCAGAACAGAGGTGCCCAGATTGAGGGGAAGTTCATTCTGGGCACCACCCCAGACAAAGAAGTCCAGGTAATCAGGGAAGCAGAGGATCCTTTTGGGTATTTCTCTCATATGATTCCTGAAGTGTAGAACAACTGATGTTAAGTTGTCTATCCCGCCTTCGTACTTGCTGGTTGAGATCGGAGCCGATCCTCCGCTTCGACCCGGCCATCTTCTGTATCTCGAGAGCTGTTTACTGGCTCGAGGCTACCCCTTATCCCATGATGTTCCCAGATCTCGTTTGCCGCTTCAGCTGCGAGGTGTCGTTTTTCTGGCTCAGGCTCGTATAAAGTTTTTCGTATAACTTTCTTACTCTAGAAATATATTTTTTCAGTGTTTTATTGTTAACATTTAGTCTTGTTTTTTGTGATAGCTAGTGTTTAGTTGTAGTATCCCTTCCCTTCTTGTAGAACTCGTTTAACTTAGAGTTCTTCCCCGCCCCCCCATCCTTCTTGTCAGGTTAGCCGTTTAGGTTAGAGGCTTTCCTTCTACCTTTCTTTCATAGGTTAGCCATTTAAGTTGGAGGCTTTTCTTATAAAAAAAAAAATCCTTTAGCTATAGTTAGTACAGTGTGTTTTTTTGTGTAAACTGTATTTTATTTTGGTAGCTGTTGTGGTATTTGTTGTTACCTTCTTTCAGGATGTCAAAGGAATCCAAAGTGTCTGCATTCAAGAAGTGTGACTCATGCTGTCAGAAAATGTCTCTGACAGATGGGCACACTTCTTGCTTCTATTGTTTAGGCGCTGTGCACCTGCAGGACTCTTGTTCTATCTGCCATGCATTTAGTCCAAGAATAAGCTTATTCTTAGGGGTCTTTTAAAGCCCCAGGATTCACTGGCCAAGAACTCTCAGCCTGTGAAATCCCCTAAATCTACCAAGCCGTCGGCTCCAAGTTCGGAGCCGTCCTCGGTTCAGACTCTACCTTCTACTTCGGTTCCGGCTGGCACCGATAAGACTATCTCCCAGTCGGCTCCATCAGAAACTTTGGAGCCTTTGCGGAGCCACAAGAGGCTGAGGTCCCCTTCTTTGGAATCTGTACGTTCGGCTCCTCGATCTCCCTTGCTTTAGAGCGAGCGCAGTCACAGATCCTCACACTCCTCTTGAGCCTCTAGGCTGTCGGATCACGATGTGGAGAGAGTAGGTTGCTAAAGTCGCAGGCACTTGCCAAGATGTTGCCCAGCCCTCCTCAACAGGTGTCGGCTCCGTCCACTTCTATCGATGATGTTCTTCGTGTTTCACTGTTGCAGTCATTACATTTACCCAGCAACAATACATACATTTACCTCTTACATAGTACCTACATACACTGTTGTATAGGTGATTATATTTTGAGGTTAAGATGGGTGCTACCAGCCTTATTTATTTTACACTATTTACTTATTCACCATCATGCAGGTCCTTTATGAGAAAGAAGGTTTTGGTCCCTTATATTAAATGTTTTGATCAATAAGATGATTAATTTTATGATTCATGTGTATATAATATTTTGTTTTTGTTCTTATTATTCCATCTTATATTCTAGGCATTCAGCATTAGTATTTATCTAGAATATAATATGATATAACTCTAAAGAAGCATGGAATAATATAATAATATATAATATAATATAATCCTTAATACCTACATGCATGGTTTTAGATACATATACAATACATATCTACAATGATAGTGTCTGATATTTGATATATATAATTTTTATATATATACATTTTTCTGATTTTTTGATTTTGTATATATATTGATCCTTTATGCTTAGGCTTTTATATATATATATAGCAATTTCATATATAATTAGATTTGTACTTGATTATTTGATATTTATTTATTTAATTATTTAAGAAATTAATATTTATTGTAGAATTTGACATAAGCAATCTATGCACTTTATATTCACTTTTAATAATCGTATATATACAATATATTATATATGTTTTAAAATATTTTTTAAAAATATCACAACAATACCTTGTAGTTCAGTTCTACTTCGTCCATACATTTTGTTCTTTATAAACACTCTACATTGGTGCCTGACTATCTTATTTGATATGCAAGAAAAGGTTTATAATAAGATTGGCGCTCTACTTGATCCTTCTTCGTTATATTTTATTATATTACTTAATTCATATATGGTTACTGTGAGAGTTAAGAGAAAGCGAGCAAAAAATGTTTATTATTTCTTTACAAAATGTATACAAAAGTTGTCTTTATTTTAATAACTAAGTATTATAGCATACTACCTATGCGATATAGCTTTAAATAAGTTTGATGCTTTGAGAATGAATGATGTAATTAAGCAATTAATTAATTGATTAATTAGTTATGCTATACTGTTCTTAGATATATAAGACATTGGTTACTACATTGTTTTAAACTTGTCTGAAGAAGCGTGCATTGGCAGCACGCGAAAGCGCTCACTTTTTTGGATTTTATGAAATAAAAGCTGTTACATCGTTCGTGGTGGTGGTCTACCTTCTTCTTTTTTGGTTGCAGTCATTACACTTGGGTTATCCTGCTGGCAGGCTACCCTCAGTTGGCCTGAATTCCAAAGTCTAGGTCTGGCGTCGGTTGCTGTCACCTCTTCCCTGACGTCAGAGCACCAGGGGTATAAAAGATGCAGCCGACACTATTTTCTTCAGTCTTTCTTGCCATGCGGTGACCGAAGCATAAGCAGTTCGCAAGTGCCGGTCGGCCGACTCCTGAGATTTTCGAGTTCAAATTTAAAATCCGAAGTCTTCTTCAAAAGTTAAGTACCCCGTTGGGGAAACTTTTTTCTTGCTCCAGACTGATGTCAGAAAAAGTTAATAATTGTATTTCTTGTGGGAAGCAAATACCTCATAAGGACTTTCATTCTTACTGTATTCCTTGCCTAGGCCCTGACCACGACGTTGCTAGTTGTCGGTTTTGTGCTAGATTTAACCAACGCACTATTAAGCGTCGGTACGATTTTGCATTACACTATTTTGGCAGAAGGTTTAATTATACAATGTCGGATAGTCATCCGACTACCGGAATTCACAAGAAACGCAAAGAAAAAGAAAAGGACAAGCATCCAAGGTCCAAAACCGACGAGGTTTCTTCTAAGCCAGTCGCAAGTTCTCAGTGAGGCGCCTTCGCAGCCCCTGACGCCCGCTACTTTAGACCCGCAGGCCGCTACCGACTCCCACGTGGAGTCGACTAGGCCGCTGAAAGATCAAAGTATTGGACCTTCGGAGACCATTCCCTCTGATGGGTCCGGAGCCGCTGAGCAGGCATCGGCTTCTGAGGGTGTTTTCAGACCTACTCAATTATACATTAAAACGACTTCAGCTTCAAAGGCAAAGACTAAATCACCTGTAAAGACAAAGAAACAAGTACAACAGCCTCATGGACAGGCCTCCATGCCAAAAAGCAGATGCTCAAAATGGCCGAAGACTTAATTACTTTGATCAGGGGTTCCCATCCCCGTCCTGATAAAAGGCCTAGGCAAGAGACAGAATATGAATCTTCAGATCAGGTTTCCATTTCATCTGATTCCTCTTCTGATCAGGAATACTCAATTCCTCCCTATGAGGATTCTGATGCTGAAGAATCTATCTCTTCAGCCTCTCCTCCTGAGGATTACTCTTTTGGGGAAACCTTGCATACCATGATGGAACATTTTCACTGGGAGAGCCAAGATTTTTCAGAATCTAAGAAAAGGCTCAGAGACTTCCTTTCACTACCACAACACAGGCCCCTAGCTATTCCACTTGTTAGACATTGTAGATGATGTATGTTCAGAGTCCAGTCTGACCCCTGACTCCTTACCTCCAGCTCCTGTTAAGCCAGACAGATACTACAGGGTTCCTGACTCTCATAAATTCCTTTTGAAAAACCCTGCTGCTGACCCAGAAACAATCTCTCAGGGTTCCAAAGGGGTCAAGGCTTCCGCTGCAAAAAACCCTACCCCCTCAGACAGGGATTTTAGGACATTAGACAGATGGGGAAAAAAGATTTACACTTCTACTACCTTGGCTATAAGAGCTTTAAATTGTCAGTTTCATATGCTCAAATATCAGCAATATATTATGTCACTGCTTAAACAGAAAATATTGATAAATTCTGAATGTGCAGAAAACAAAGAAATGCAGGATTTATTGTATGCAGCTGAACAAGTTGGAAAGCATACTTTGCAATGTGGTTTTGATTCTTTGGAGGCCTCCTGCAGGGCCGCTGTTACGGGTTCTGTCATCAGGAGGCATGCTTGGTTAAAGGAACAAAATCTGCCTGATCAAGTCAAAGCAAAATTATTAGATGCTCCATTACAACATGATACTTTGTTTGGTGTTAAAGCAGAAGAGGTGTTAAAGAAAATGGAGGACAAAGCTAAATCTATGCAAACGGTTAAGGATTTCTTACAGGTACAGCCACCTAGATTTAGCAGACACTGGCCTACAAAGAATTGGTCCTTTCCAGTGTCAGACAGACCACAAAGGGGCAGATACAGACACCCAAGAGGTAGATCCCAGCCCCAAGGTTCGTACAGGTCTAAACAATGGGGTGCTTCTACCTCCAAAAGTGGTGGAGACAAATCACAGCCATACAGGAAACAGTCCCAATGACTCCCCCCTGCCTGCACCAAGCTCTTATCTTCTGGCAGCAACTTTAGGGGGAAAACTAATACTTTTTTCTCAAAATTGTCATATAATAACCCAGGACAAATGGGTCCTAGACATAGTGTCACAAGGCTACAAGTTTCACTTCCATACCCTGCCAAGGACAAAACCTCAATGGGGCAGAGGCACAAAAACAGTCTCATCCCTCATGGACATGAGGGCCATTCAACAAGTACCAGAGCAAGAGCAGGGATAAGGATTTTATTCAAGACTTTTCTTGGTCCCAAGAAAGGACAACACCTGGAGACCAATACTGGACTTATCTATTCTAAACACATTTCTGGATATACCAAAATTCAAAATGTTGACTCTACAGCAACTTCTGCCCGTGCTGGGCAAGAGGGCTTGGCTAGTGACTTTAGACCTAAAAGAGGCATACCTGCATGTTCCAATCAGACCAACATGCAGAAGATACCTCAGATTCAAAGCTGGCTCAATGCACTACCAATTCTCTGCAGTGCCCTTTGGCTTATCTACTGCGCCCAGGGTCTTCACAAAGTGCCTGGCACCAGTAATTGCATTCTGCAGACAAAGAGGAATACAAATATATCCTTACTTGGACGACTGCCTCATTCAAGCAGAGAACAAGGACATTCTACTACAACATCTGGCGTTTGTAAAGAGATTTCTAACAGGCCTAGGGTACACAGTCATCGAAAAGAAATCAAAACTAGTACCCTCTCAAGAGATAATATTCCTGGGTGCAAGCTTAAATACAACTGCCCAGATGGCTTATCTCACACCAGAGAAACAAAGACAACTGACTACCTATTTCAGCCTGTTAGCAACAAAGGCCCAGTTAACTGCAAGAAAAATTCTGCAGGCTTTGGGCTTCATGGCATCCTGCATTCTACTAATTCCATATGCGAGACTGCATATGAGGAAACTTCAGTGGTACCTAAAAAGTGTTTGGACTCAACATTGCCACAGTCTGGAAACAATAATTACCCTCATTCCCTGCCTGCAACAGGAGTTTCGATGGTGGGCGAAGGCTTGTCACCAGAACAATGGGCAGCCATTCACTTTACCCCCCAGCCAGGCAAACATTAACAACGGATGCATCAGATTATGCCTAGGGGGCCCACATGGCAGGAAGGTGTATTCAAGGCACATGGTCCGCAAACCAAATGCATCTAAATATCAATCAAAAAGAGATGCTAGCTGTTCAGAATGCCCTGACAGCCTTCAAGGACCTACATCGTCTGGGACAACTACTGATAGACAGACAACACCACGGTCATGTGGTATATAAACAAGCAGGGAGGCATTCATTCCTATCCCCTTTGCAGACTAGCCATGACTTTGTGGGACACAGCATTGATTTACCAAGTACATCTGCAGGCACAATTCCTGCCAGGAAATATAAATACTCTGGCAGACAGACTAAGCAGAAACCTCATGGATCCCCACGAGTGGAAATTGGATCCACAAGTCTTCAGCATGATAAAAAGGAAATGGTGATGCCCAGAGATAGATCTATTTGCCTCTCCTCACAACTACCAACTAAAAAGATTCTGCACAAGGACTTATCACAGACAAGCATGGAAAGTGGACGCCCTATCTTTCAGCTGGAAAAACTTAACAGTATATGCCTTTCCTCCACTGCCTCTCCTCCCCAAGGTACTCCTAAAGGTCAGACAAGAGAAGCCAAAAATTATACTGATTACCCCAAACTGGCCCCGCCAGTACTGGTGTCCAATTCTAAGGAACTTGTCTCAATGCCCGTCTTGGACCTTGCCTCAAATACCTCATCCTACTATCCCAACAAGACAATCAGATCCTGCACAGCCAGCTAAAGACCTTAAATTTGGCAGCATGGCGGATAATGTAGTCATACAAAACGCGCCCCCTCACTAAAGCTGTGATGGATGTCATTTTGGAGGCCAGAAGGTCTAGTACCAGAAAATCTTATGCTGGAAAATGGAAGAGATTCTGTGCTTGGAACCAGGCACAAGGAATTGACACAGCTGTACCAAATATTCCTCAGATTTTGCAATACTTAACTGAGATGCTGGACAAAGGCCTATCCTTTTCATCAATTAAAATTCATGCCTCTGCCATTTCGGCTCATTACAATACAGAGCCACCAATCTTTTCTCACCCTTTGTTAAGGCAGTACCTCAGAGGAGCCAAAAACTTAAGGCCTCCAAGGAGATCACCAATACCTGCATGGGACCTCAATTATGTCTTGGAAAAACTCACCCTGCCTACTTTTGAGCCAGCCACTACAGCTGATATAGTTTTTATCTTGGAAAATTGTTCTGCTCCTAGCAATAACCTCTGCAAGACGAGTCTCGGAGATACAGGCACTCATGGCTGTGGAACCTTTTATAATTTTTTATCCAGACAGGGTTTCTCTGAGGACAAACCTGACATTCATGCCTAAGGTAGTGTCCAGTGTGGCCCTTAACCAAGCTATTCATCTGCCTACTTTCTATCCAAACCCACAGAATAAGGGGGAGAGAATTCTGCATGCTGTGGATATACACAGACAACTACGCTTTTACTTGAACAGAACCAAAGCTTTCAGAAAGACGAAGCAACTACTAGTGGCATATGCTGCAGGATCACAAGGAAAGGCTATCTCAAAGCAGACTATTTCTAAATTGATAGGCCACTGCATTCAGTTCTGCTACTCACAACATGGCAAGCCAGTGCCTAAGGGCATTGGGCCACATTCAACCAGAGCAGCAGCCACTTCAGCAGCCTTCCTTAGGGGAGTACCAACCAAAGACATTTTAGAGGCTGCTACTTGGAGTTCAGTGCCCACCTTTACAAAGCACTATCATTTACCACTCTACTCTAAATCCAGGGCAGGCTTTGCCACTGCAGTTCTGCAGGGCCTCATAGCTGCTCCTAATGCTCTACTAGCTCCAGCCTCCCAACCATAGCTTTGGGATTCAACCCAATTGTAATGACTGCAACAGTGAAACACGAAGAACATAGTACAGTTGTGTACACTTACCATAAATGTAGATGTTCGAGTGTATTCACTGTTGCAGTCCAGGTTACCCACCCACCATACCCCATTTCTTTGCTGGAACTTATCTGCACTTCTCTAATCTATACAACCTATGTGGTGTATTTGCTTGTAGATGAAGGTATAATATATTTTGGTGCATGCTTATTTTATCATATTTCTTTAGCCTACCCTTTTGGGGGCACCTGACATCTGGGGCAATAAAAACTGAAGAAAATGGCATTGGCTGCATCTTTTATACCCCTGGTGCTATGACATCAGGGAAGAGGCGACTGCAACCGACGCCGGACCTAGACTTTGGAATTCAGGTCGACTGAGGGTAGCCTGCCAGCAGGATAACCCCACTGTAATGACTGCAACAGTGAATACACTCGAACATCTACATTTATGGTAAGTGTACACAATTGTACTTTCCTCTTCCGACTCCAATGAGTTCGGAGCCGGAGTTCGTTGGGGTTCTAGTAGTGGAACAGTCTGCTCCAATAACTCTATCTCCTTCGGTTCCGTCGTCTGCTCCGATCCCCTCAGTGGTGCTGTCCGTCGAGGGATCTTGGCGCCGGGGCTCCCTCGTCGGCTCCAAGGGGGCGAGTGGCATCGGACCCTTGTCCGACCCCGTTCTCCTTCTCGGAGCTTCGGCGCAGGTGAGTTCGGCTCCTACATCGGCTTTGGAGCCGTTTCCTTTAGTACGGAGAAAGATTCTGATTTCCTCGGAACCGGAGCTTTCTCTGCATCGTGGCAGGGATGCCTTCAATGTCATGAGGAGTGTGATGGCCACTGAGTCAGCTCCACTATCAGTCCCACCGCCTCCGTCCCCTGTAGTGCCTTTGCCAACTTCTGCTCCTCCTCCAGACCCCAAGCGTAGGGAACCGGCGCGCCAGGGCACCCCATTGGGTGTTTCCTCTTCTTCCGAGGCCACCCCTGATCATTCAGAGAAGCCCCCTCTTAAGTAGTGCAAGAGGAAGCACATTGACTCCCCTGAGTCTTTCACTTCTGATACAGACTTAGATGAATTGGAGGGGTCCCCGAGATCCCCCTCTGAAAATGTTTCCTTCTCTGACATCCTAGAAATGCTTAAGCAGAGGGGGAACTGGAATTCCCTAGCCCCTACCGAGGATGAGTCTGTATTTCTGGATGCGTTCGTTTCCCGACTTTCCACCTCCTGGGTTTCTCCGCCTTTCAATCCACTTATGGCAGTGGTGGCTCGAAAGGGTTGGTCAGCTCCGGATATAGTGGAACCAACTCCGAGGAGACCTGGCAAATTCATCACAGCACCCCAAGATAAGCAGTTCCTTACCAAAGGTGTTTCTGTTGATGCCGTGGTGGTAGCAGCAGCCACCAAAAAAGAGTTAGCAGAGACCTCTTCATCTGTCCATCCTCCTAACAAGGATTCTAGAACCATGGACAGATACGGGAAACGAATGTCCGCTTCAGCGACCTTTTCTATGAGGTCACTGAACTATTTATGTCACTTTACCCGGCTTCAGAGGGATCTCCTTAAAGTGCTCGGAGATACCCTTTAAAATCCATCAGCTGAGGGTGCTCAAGCTGAAGTAGCTTCCCAGCTGGCGACGTTTAATTCTGTAGTTAACTCCTCCATAAGGCTCATTTCCTATGCAACCGATGGTGCGAGTAGAGCCGCAGGTACGGGTGTGGCCCTTAGGAGGCATGCATGGATGCGGCTGTGTAATTTTGCGGAACCCTTTTGAGCGTCATTCACCAACACCCCCTTTGATGGTTCCTTTCTTTTTGGACCACAGGTGAAACACTTTGACTAGGTGTGAGCAAGAAGGCAAGACACTCTATGCCGTGGGAGTCCGTTTTTCCACTCCTCCTGGACCGTACCCCAAAGGTCAGAAGAGTGGCAAAATGTGGTTCCGAAAATCCCAGGGAGCCTTGCCTGACACATACACCTTGCCTGACACACACAGCGATTTTTCCTCCAGGGGCAGAGGGGGAGACAATAACAACAGACACCGCCCTTGTGGTAGAGGGGGTCCGCAGAACCAGGGCAACAGAGAATCTTTCTCCGATGAGCCCTTTCAGCATCCCTGAAGGGTTGCCCGGCTGCTCACCTCTGGAGGCAGTCGGGGGAAGACTTTCACTGTACCCAGAAGCCTGGCAAGATTTAACGCAAGACAGATGGGTACAGTCCATTATATCCGGAGGTTACAAAATTCCCTTCTGTCAACCCCCCTTACCGTCAAGGAAATCTCTTCCAGATGTTCCACCCAATCTGAAGGACCAAGCAGTAATAGAAGTTTCAAAACTGCTAGAAAAAAGTCATCCAGGAAGTCCCGGCAGACCAGCACGGATCCGGAACTTACTCAAGGTTCTTTTTGGTACCAAAAAAGACAGGGGACTGGAGACTGATTCTAGATCTCAGCAGAATAAACAGGTCTGTACAAAGAAAAAAGTTTCTGATGGTCACACTACAGTCCATTCTACCCTTTCTGGGTCAGGACAATTGGATGTGCTGGATAGATCTTCAGGACGCGTACTACCATATCAAGATGGACAGGCGCTCCAGGAGATTTCTTTGCTTCCGGCTGGGACCCAGTCATTACCAATTCAGAGCTCTGCCCTTTGGTCTCACCACAGCCCCCCAGGGTGTTCACCAAATGTATGGCAGTGGTCACGTCTCACCTGAGACGTTGAGGATTCCAGGTGTTTCCATATCTAGACGACTGGCTCCTCACATCTACTACCAGGCATAAACTTCTTCAAGCCAGGGACTACACAATCACAATCTGCTCCCAGTTAGGCATTACAATAAACTTCGAAAAATCTGCCTTGTTGCCCTGTCAGTCTATCACCTACATAGGTGCAGACTTAGACACAAGGAACATGTCCGCAAGGCTACTACCAGAAACGGTGTCTACATTTCGTCAACAAGTACAAACTCTGATGTAGAGCAAAAGAATCCAAGTCAGGTTCGTCCTTCAAACTCTGGGTTCTCTGGCAGCAGCCATTCTTCTAATCCCACTGGCCCGCTTTCACATGAGGATCCTTCAGTGGCTTTTGTTCACACAGTGGTCTTTTCAACAGCTGCCCATGTCTCACACAATCATGATTACAGAAGCATGGAAGAGGCACCTTTCCTGGTGGATGGTCTCCCCACTAGTGACTCAGGGCATACCTTTCATTCAGCCCCCTCCGGTAGCCACAGTGACCACAGACGCCTCCCTGATAGGGTGGGGGGCATTATCAGGGCAGAACAGTCCAAGGCACTTGGCAGCCTCACGAGTACCATCTGCACATAAACTTCCTAGAAATGAGAGCCATGCTCCTAGCGTTGCAAGCCCTTCAGGACTCTCTTCCTTCTGGGACCATTACAATTTAAACAGACAACCTGTCAGTGGTGCGGTACATCAACAAGCAGGGCGGAACCAGGTCCTATCCCCTGTGTCGAGAAGCACTTAGACTGTGGCAGTGGGCGATTTCCTCCCAACGTTTTCTGATTGCGACGCACATCCCTGGGAGGTCCAACGTCATAGTGGACAGGCTCAGCAGAGCTATCCTCATGCCTCATGAGTGGTCTCTGAATCAGGAAGTTGCGGATCTTATCTTCCGCAAATGGGGACAGCCTTGCTGTGATCTTTTTGCCACCCCCTTCAACAGCAAATGCAGCAACTACTTCTCCCTTCTTCCGCTACCAGGTCACTCACCCTGAGACGCTGTAGTCCACGATTGGCCTCAGGGACTTCTTTATGCCTTTTCTCCGTTTCCCCTGATCCCAAAACTCATACAGAAAGCAATATCGTTGGGTTGCAAAATGATCCTTATTGCCCCCTACTGGCCTCGACAGATATGATTCCTGCTCCTGCACCATTACATTCTCCATCAGCCCTGGACTCTGGATCCGATTCCAGACCTACTGATTCATCAGTCAGGCGGGTTGCATCAATCCCTCCAAATACTCCAGCTCACTGCTTGGTTGCTCCACTTCCAACCTTAGCCAGGCTTCCCAGCATTTCCCCGGCTGTACGTGAGATTGTCTCCTCTCACAAGTCCACAAACAGAAAAACTTATGCTAGTAAATGGAAACGTTTTTCTTGTTGGGCAGAGGCTAGGAACGTAGATCCCTTTTCAGCCCCAGTCCACGAAATTTTGGAGTTCCTAGCACAACTTTTTCATTCCGGGTCCGTTTCTGCTACAATTCGGGATCAATTAGCGGCCATTTCTAACTTTCATGTTGGTTTATCAAATTCAAACATTATGTCTCATAAGCTGTGTAAAGCTTTTTTGAGAGGGACTACTCTTCTTAGGCCACCAGTGAGAGATCCCCCTCCTCCTTGGGACCTTAATCTGGTACTAACTACCTTAACTCTGCCCCCCTTTGAACCAGCAGCGTCTTGCTCCATTAAGTTTCTATTTTGGAAGACACTCTTACTGGTAGCTATTACTTCAGCCAGATGATTCTCTGAACTTCAGGCACTATGTGTTCGTCCTCCATACTTCGTTTTTCATAAGGACAGGGTTGCTCTGAGGACTAATCTTTTGTTTCTCCCGAAAGTCTGCTCAGAAAATAATTTAAACCAATCTATAGACCTTCCTGTGTTTTTCCCTAACCACACCAACAAGGCAGAGTACAAATTACACCAATTGGACGTTCATAGACAATTGCGTTTTTATTTGCACAGGATGAAGGAAACAAGTAAGTCTGACCCAACTATTCCTTTCACATGCTCTAGGCAAACAAGGTCTCCCGGTTTCCAAGGTGACCTTATCCAGGTGGTTGTCTCGTACTGTTACTTTCATCTATCAATTAAGGAACAAAGAGTTACCTATTAAACTGAAAGGTCATTCTACTAGGGTCTTGGCCATGTCTCTAGCCTTCCAATCTAGGTTGCCCATGGATTCTATCTGTGCAGCTGCTACGTGGGCAAATCCTCATACCTTTATTTCTCATTACAAGCTAGATATGTTGTCCAGGAGCAGAGCTGACCTGGCTTTGGTTCCACTGTTCTGAAGAGTCTGTTCCAATGAGCCACCCAGGATTGTAGGTGCTAGGGACGCTGTCCCAACCAGCAAGAACGAAGGCAAGATAGATAACTTAACATAAAGAAGTTATGTACCTACCATAACGTTCCATGTTAGTTGTCTTCATCTCGCCTTTTTTCTTGCGTCCCACCCTCCGTCCCCCTGTCCTTTTAGACCGAGACGAGTTCTGGTTTCACTGGCTGAGTGTTCCCTGGTTTGTTTCCTCTACTGACTTAGAGAGTATGACAGGTATTCTCAACCTATTTTTTTGGACAGGTTTATTCTCTGGCTATGTCTGGGGTTAGCTATTTCAAGCGAGATCTGGGTAGCTATTGCTAGGCATCATGGGATAAGGGGTAGCCTTGAGCCAGTAAACAGCTCTCGAGCTATAGAAGATGGCTGAGTTGGAGCCGAGGATCAGCTCCAATCCCAACCAGCAAGAAAGAAGGTGAGATGAAAACAACTAACATTGAACGTTATGGTAGGTACATAACTTCTTTTTCCCCCTCAGGAGGCAGTTGGGGGACAACTTTCATTACTTGTTCCAGGGTAGACTGCCATCATGATAGATTCATGGGTAAATGGAATCCTATTCAGAAGCTACTTCATAACTTTTTTTTACAGCACCCCCCGATGCAGATGTCCCAACCCTCATCGGTGGCACCTAGACAAAGCAAAGTGGCTTTAAAGGAGGTCCAGAACCTCCTCACCATGAGAACAATCCAGGAGGTTCCATGAGACGAGAAAGGATTCAGATTTTATTCCATATGTTTTTTTAGTGCCCAGAAAGACTAAGGACCTTGAACAAATACTTAACAACGTCAGTCAGCTCAATCTGTTCAGTAAGGGAGTCCTTCTGGATGGTCACGTGGAGTCCATACTGTGTTTCCTTTAGGCAGGGGACTGGACGTGTTCTCTGGATATTCAAGATGCCTACCCACATAGAAAGATAAACAAGGCATCGAGATAATGTCTTCACTGCCAGGTTGGGGGCCAATCATCAGTTTTGGGCCCTACTGTTTGGTCTCACCAGAATCCCCCAATAGTGTTCACCAAATATACAGCTCCTGTCGTGACTCACATGTGACTTTTAGGGATACTGATGTAAATTGGGTCCTGGCATCCATGTCTACAAATCAACTTGTCTTAGTGAGACAGTATTTGCTCTGAACTTGCCTATTTTTGGGGAGTCACAGTAAACAATCGAATCTCAACTGGAACCCTCTCAAGACCTGTTTTTAATAGGTTGCTGGCAAAGCCTTTTGAGACAGCTGGTGATGTTAACCACAAGACAGAATTTCCTCAGTAGTTTCCAGAGTCTCATTCTACTTCAGAAAGATCAGTCATAAGTAGCCTTAGTCTTAGAGTTTCTCAGACTAATGGCTGGCTTGTTACAACATTTGCATGTAATTGATACTCGTACTAACCTGAACCTAAGAATTTTGCAGTGGGCACTTTGGATGCAATGAAACCACTCTTGACAGCAGTTTTATCACAGGATCTTGTTATCTCTGGTTTCCAGACAGAGCTTAATGTAGTGGACAGATCCACAAAATCTGACAAGAGCTCTATTTATCAAACCAGTTCTGATAGCAACTTGTAAACATGGACGTTTCTTCCCTTGATGGGGTGGTGTTTCTCAGTAAAGACAGTACACAGGATTTGTGGTCCGTAGAAGAGGCCTCTGCACATAAATACTGTAGAGATGAAAGCAGTTGTCATAGTGTTGCAGGAATTTCAGGACATGCTCCCTCAGGATGCAGTTGCCATACATTCGGACAACATGGTAGTAGTGTGGCACATAAGCATGGGGAACCCAATCCTATCTGCTGGTCAGAGAAGCAGTGAGAGTATGGAGATAGATGGTAGTCTTGCATCCTTTCTAAAAGCAAAACACATTCTTGGGTCTACCAGTGTGATTGTGGATAAACTAACTAGATGGCTTCTCGTCAGCAGAGTAGTGTGCAACATACTTTAGCTACTATCTTTTTGCTTCATCATTCAACATCAAAAATGACTTTTTCAGCATAGTTCCTCAGGAGTAACAGACACCCAGAGTCTCATTTTCTTACGATTGGCCGTTGGATCTCCTTTACTCTTTTTCCCTCCTTCCTTATCATGACTGTTGCAGAAATCACGAGTTTTGCAAGGCTTAGCATATTCTTGTATCACTGTTCTGGCCCTGCCAGACTCCGTTTCCCTTGTTGTGCCTCACTGTTATTTTTGATTCACTGTATAGTTTTTCAGATCTGTGCTGAAAGTGTTTTGCACCACCCACCCTCCGTATCTCTGGTTTGTTGTTTAAATTTGGTGGCTTTTGCAGTTGCCCGCCCCACTGCAGCTTTGATCTGCGACACTCCCCCAGTCCCATCTCTTTACCACATTCTACCTAATACACTCCTTCTGCACTTGTTTTTAGTAATTTTTAATTTAATTGCATTTTTTTTTAAACTGTTTGATCTAATTTTGCTACATACTCAAGTGTGCTAGCTTATGCTGCGGTAGAGTTGTCACCTCACAGTAAGACGGTGTCCTGTTCGATTTTCAGCTAGAGTGTCTTCTGTGCGGAGACATGCGTGAATGGGCGTACCTTCGTTGAAGGTTGTACATCAGAGCTGGCAACTCGGTATGTAAAAATCTACTGCCAATCATTAGCGGACCGGAGTTCCGCTGTGGCGACCCCTAACCGGGAAAAGCCGAAGGATACAACAACTCAAGTGTGCTAGCTTGCACTGCATTTGGATTGTTTTTACTGCTGTTTTAGGTACTTTTCTGTATATAAAAAAAAAAAAACTGTAAGCTTGTTTCCTACCTTTCCTGTAACTAGTGTAGTTACAGATTTGCTGTATCCAGGATGGTATGTAAGGTTCTGAGCCCCACCAAGCCTTTCTGTGTTGGAGGGAAGCGTTCTAGCTTGTCAGTGGGAGTGGTAAGCACTAGGTAACCTGTCTATCACATAAGGACCACCATAACAGGAACAGACAAGCAAAAACTGAGGGTAATGCTACTCAATGCAAGAAGTCTAAATCTCAAAATGCACTCACTCGTGGCACTTCTTAAAATGGAGAACATCGATATCTGTGCAGTGACTGAGACCTGGTTCAAGGCTCCAGAGAGCACCCCTGCACTACCAGGCTTCAACTCATACCACACTTTTCGGCCATGTTACCTGGACCAGAACACCAAAGACGGAGGTGTGTCCATATTCATTAAGGCTGTCCACACCTCCAGGCTAGTTGCTCAGCATAATGCATCCAAAGTTACCAATTGCAACTAACTCTGGGCAAAACTGCAATCCAAATTGTAGCTTGCTACAGGTCCCCCACCATGCCCCAAGATTCCCACTCCTCTTTTCTTGATGTACTGGAAAATATTAGAGTTCAACCAAACACTTAATAATGTTCGATTTCAACTACCCCACTATTAACTGGGAAAACTACTCGTGTACCAACTCCTTCACACAATGCTTTCTGGAATTCATAAACTCCAATGCCCTGGATCAACTTATCCACACCCCCACCAGGGGCAACAATGTCTTGGACCTAGTCATTACCAACATGAGTGACCAGTGTTCCACACCTGAAGTCAACTTTCGTTGGTCTGATCCGACCATAAGCTAATCACCCTTGATATCCACATCCCGCCCCCACCCCCCGTTAAGGAAACCATGGTAAAAACATTTCTTCAAAGCCAACTTCATGCTTCTTAAGACAGAAGTGGTGAACTTCATGACACCCATGCAGATGGACATTACAGTTATGACTGCTTAATCCTACACAAATGCACTCTATAAGCTCTTACAAGAGTGCATGTATCATGCTATCCTAAACAGAATCAAGACGCTATCCTCCAAAAAAGGAAGCCAATCTGGTGGTCACCCACCATAAACAAACTGTACAGCAGAAGGAAGAAATTGTTGCAAAAGAGAGTAAAATCCCATGAGTGGAGGAGCTCCCTGGTCAGCCTCAGTAAGAAGCTGAGATCCCTTATAAGAACCTCCAAGTCTATCTACGAAAACAAAATCACCACTGATTCTAAGGACAACCACAAAGCATTCTATAGCTATGTCAAGAATCTCAATGGCAACACCCAGATCTGCTCTGAGTTACAGCACAACAGCATGAAAATTACAGAACCAACTGATATTGCCAACATCCTGGCAGATAGGTTCAGTGCTAGCTTTATGCCCCCCCTCACCCCCTAAAGGGCCCATATCTATACAGGAAGAATGCAGAGTCCCTGTAATCATAACTACGCAGCCAAAAACATCCATGGGACCGGACAACATCCCAGGCTGCATTTTACACGGACCTCAGAACGAACTGGCTCCCCACCTAAGCACCATGTTCAATCATAGCCTCACATCAGGCTTTGTGCCCACTGAATGGCGTGCAGCAACAGTTTTCCCTCTCCACAAAGGGGGAGCCACCACTGATCCTGGGAACTATTGCCTTATTAGCCTGACGAGCCTGGTTTGCAAGGCCATGGAACATATCATCGTAGAACTCATAAACAAAGACGTTGGTAACCTCCAAACTCTGGATTCCACCCAGTTGGGGTTTGTGAAAGGCAGATCATGCCTCCTGAACCTGTGACTTCTTTGAGGCAGTCACCAAAGCAGAAGATGAGGGTAAGGTGGTGCACACAGCCTATCTTGACCTCGCTAAGGCTTTCAACACCATCCCCCATTCTTGAATTATAGCTAAACTCACTAAACTAGGTATAAATCCCTATGTCACAAGATGGGTTGCCAACTGGCTCACTGACAGAACCCACACTGTAAAAGTTGCACACTCCAAATCTGACCTCAAACCAGTGACAAGTGGAGTACCACAGGGTTCAGTCCTGGGACCTCTCCTGTTTGGTATCTACTTCTCTGAAGTACAGGCTAACACAGAAGGCCTCTGGCCAACGAAGTTCGCAGATGACTGCAAACTAAGAACCACAGTCGAGTCTCCAAATCATGTGGAAATCCTACAGAAGGGCCTGACTGAGACAGATGCCTGGTGTCAGAGCCATGGCGTCAAGTTCAATGCCAAAAAGTGCATTGTCATCCCCTTTGGTAAAAACTCTGTACCCATGAACTACTACATAGATAGCAGTCTACTTAACACCAAATGTGTGATAAGAGACCTTGGGACCCAGGTGGACAGTAGTCTGTCCTTTGATAGTCACATCACCGCAGTAGTCGGGAAGTCCTTCTACATGGCACACCTCATCATAAAAGGGTCCTCATCCAGAAAAAAAGAGCTCATTTTTCCCCTCTACTCGGCACTCATTAGACCCATTGTAGAGTACAACACCCCTTTTGGAATGTACCTCATAAGACATCTGCAGCAGCTGGAAAGGCCACAGAAGTACCTCACAAAGAGGATTACTGGCCTCAAATAGATGCCCTACACTGACCGTCTTATATTGCCTACTCTGAGGTGATCTCTGCCTAACATGTAAAGCTATGTCAAACCCAGAGCTGTTGGACATGCTACACCTAAGGAAATCCTAATCCCTCCGAGCTACACCGTCTAGGGACCTAAACCTTGTCACCACAATAAACAGGACATGCTGGAGGGATAGATTCCTGTCTCAGAGACTTCCCATACTCTGGTTCAGGCTACCCATCTATGCCAAGCAAAGTTCTTCATTAGCACTCTTCAAGAAAAATCTTGATTAGTAGATGGGAAATAGGAACTACACCCCGGGGATCACTTCTGAGTCTCTGCTCGACAGTGGCACAGGAAAATAACTTTCTTGGGTGGCGTAAGCCAGGGAACCTTGTTGACTAGGCTTACGTAGGCCCTCGGGCCGATTGCCTAGTACCTACCTCTGAATGTAAAGAAGAAACTTCCTCCCCTTCTGCAGAGGCTGGCTTTGCTAAGTCACCCGTGTAGGCAGTCTCACCTAGACATTCAGGCCCTTCGACTAACCACTTGGATTCTCCAGTACCAAAGTGGCCAAGAACCTCTGCAAGCTAGAGATTGCTTTCCCTGTCAAGATTGATATTAGATCATCGGCAAAGAGAAATGGGGAATATTAAGCGAAAGGCCAGCACTGGTAGAGCGTTTAGTGTAATCTAGAACAGAAAGTGCTGTTAAAATGGGAATAATTAGTAGAGCATACAAAATACTGCTGATAACTATAAGAATCAGTCAGAGGAAGTTAGAAAGGATTGGGAAGAGAGACTGGATAAGGAATTCACAAGGAAGCAATGCATATATACATATATATATATATATATATATATATATATATATATATATATATATATATATGTGTATGTGTGTGTGTGTCTATATATTTTATTTATTTTACATTTGTTGATCGGGCTAGTCTAGCTGGATACATGTCCATTTTCAGTAGAGGCCCGGGGAGAAAAGCTCCAAGAAAGACATATAAAAAGTCATAACAGATCAAATTATAACAAATATACAAATAATGCAAAAATTATGACAGGTCTCAACAATAATAATAGCATGAAAATATATGTAAAAAAATATTTATTTATTTATTTTTATAAATATATGAATACAATAATCAGTGGTGATGAAATAAGCAGTAAGCATCAATAGGTAGTGTGCAAGAGATGGTCTATATGCAGCATATAATAAAGTTTATTTTCAATAATATGGTATTTTACTGCTCTAGGAAAATATTATAAGTTAAAGAGCAAGTATTAGTTTAAAAGGAGAGAAAGTCAGGGAGAGTACAGCTGCATTGCCAGTGTGTCTTAAGGAATAGCAAAAGTTTCTTTTTAAAGAGTGAAAGAGAGGTTAGAGTTGTTAGTTCAGTGGGTAATAAATTCCATAGCTTTCCTACAGAGTTAGAGTACAGGGAGTCACCTGATGAGTTATTTGATTTTGAAATGTTGATCAGCAGTTTGTTAGAGGAGCGTAAGTTCTGTAGGTTTTTGTAAGGTTTAATGACTGGAGAGAGTACTGGGGTGTTAGTGGGTTGATGCAGGGTCTTATGGACAATGGCAAGCTGGAGATATTTAAGGTGGTTGGCAAATTCTAGCCAGTCTAGTTGTTTTAGGTTCCGACAGTGATGAGTTTGGAAGGAAGAACCTGTAGAAAATCTCGCAATATTATTGTAAGATGTAGCCAGTTTGTTTGTTATTTTTTGAAAGATTGGTATATACAGGGGAGGCATAAAATAGAGTTGAGATTAAGTGGGTTCTGGCTATAGTGGTCCTAGCTAGTGGTGTAAGAAAGGGCTTGATTCTGTAAAGGGATCCTAGTTTTTTGTTCACTGATTTTATTGTGTTGTTTATATGACTATCAAAGTTTAGGTTATTGTCTATTGTTATTTCTAACAGTTTAGTGGTTTTGTTGGGAGAAATAACAGTGTCATCATTAGATGTAAGTGTGAAATGAATAGGGGTGGAGTTACGGGTTGGTGTAAAGAGTAACAGTTTCGTTTTTTGGGGTTGAGGAGGAGACAGTGGTCTGAGAACCATTGTTCTACAGTGTTGAAAGCTTCTTGGGTAAGAGATGTAAGTTCAGTGTGAGAGGAGGCTGTACAGATAATAGTAGAGTCATCTGCGTATTGAATGCAGGTAGTGTGTGTGAGTGCTGATTGAAGGTCATTAATATAAATGGAAAATAGGAGTGGGCCTAAAATAGAGCCCTGTGGGACACCAAGGGAGATTGGAAGGTTATTAGAGAGATTATTTTTCCAGAGTACAGCCTGTTGCCGGTTTTCAAGGTAAGATTTAAACCAATTAATGGCTAGTGTGTGAAGTGAAAGGAATTTCAGTATGTATATAGTAGGAGTTGATGATTAACCATATTAAAGGCTTTAGATAAATCAATGAATACTGCAGAGGAAAGAATATTGTTACGGTTTTTATTGATGCTGTCTGTGTAGGATAGAAGGGCAGTGGTGGTGCTATGGTAAGGTCTGAATCCATGTTGACAGTTTGTAAGTAAGTTGTTATGGAGAAAGTGGTCTAGTAGTTGCTTATGGATACATTTTTCCATAATTTTAGCAAGAGGAGATAACAGAGCTATAGGACGAAAGTTAGAATATTCATTGGACTGGCCCCCTTTATGTAGTGGGATAATATAAGAAATTTTCCAGATGGATGGGATAGTTCCTTCACTTATGGTTCTGTTGATCAGAATGGAAATGGGGTAAGCAATGGCTTTAGCTCCTTTTTGTAGGAATTCTGCTGGGAGTTGGTCTGCTGAGGGGGTGGTAGGTTTTAGCCTTTGGAGAAGGGAGCAGATGCTGGAAGTAGATACTGGTTGTATATGAAATGGAGGGGGTGGGATTATGGTAGAGGTGGACAGATTTGAGGTATCAGGAGATAGATGGCTAGCAAGTTTTTGGATGGCGTCTGTGAAGAAAGAGTTGAAGTCGTTAGCAGTTTGAGAGGGATTGTCAGGGTTGGAGCCAACTGGGTTGGGAGTGATTGATTGACCAGGGTATAGTAATACTAGCCCAAAATCTTTGTGGTTCCTTGTGGTAGGAGTGCTGTAGGTAAAAGTTCTTCTTGTCTAATAGGATGGCTTTTTTAGTAGTATTTCTATATTCTCTAAAGATTTGCTGATCTGAAGGATTTTTCGTGGAACGCCATTTTGCCCAGTATTTGTCTCTGAGAAGGATTTTTTGTCTAGTATTATTAGTAAGCCAGGGGGCTGGTTTAGTTTTATTTCTAACAGAGCGTGAAGGGGCATGATGGTCCAGGATAGCTAGGAATGTTGAATTGAAGTATACCACTGCTTCATTGATTGGAAGATATTTTAGTGGTGACCAATTGCATTGAGTTCATTTTGGAAAAGTTCTGGCTTAAATTGCATTTTGGTGCGTAGTGTTCTGTATGAAAATGGGAAAGTTAATTTGGTTTTATGTCTAATAATATAGTTTAGTGAGTGGTCACTTAGGTCATCTGGGAGGGTTCCTGCTATGTATACTTGATGGAGCCTATTAGTATACAGTCCAAGGTGCTTTCTTTGTTGTTTGGTCTATTAATTCTGGTGGGAGAGTCAATAGTTTGTGAGAAACCATAAAGGTTGATATGAGTGGTTGGATGTGTAGTATTACAGTTATTCCAGTCTATATTAAAGTCTCCAAGGACTGTGGTTTCTTGTGGGAAATTTATGGAAAGCCAGTTAAGGATATCCTTGAGTGTACTGATATTATTTCCTGGAGGAAGATATATACAGATAATGTTTATAGCCTTATGTGTGTTGATTTGTAATTTAGTGAAAGTATTTCAGCGCTATGGTCTGATGGTGGGTTAAGTTTTACAGTGTTAACTTGTAGCTCTGCTTTATAAAGGATTGCTACCCCTCCTCCCTTTTTGGTTGTGCGGTCTAGTCTAATGATATTGTACCCGGGTGGGGTAACTTCATTGTCCTTAACAGTAGGTTTTAGCCAAGTTTCAGATAGGCAAAGGATGTCAAATAGATGGACATCTAAAAGGACATGAAGTTGAGTGATTTTATTACAAATGCTGCATATATTGAGGTGACCCATTAAGAGTGAGTCAGAAGGTTTGCTAGGTGTTGGTGTACTAGTTTTATTAGAGTTGCTGTTTGGAGAATTAAGGAGCTGGTTAGGGCCTGGGCTAGGGTGAATGTCCCCATCTAGTAGGGAGAGGAGGAGTGTTATATCTTTAGGGTTAAGAGGTTTACAATAATAGTCTAATATTTATTTTGCATTTCGGTTAGTGTACTTAATGTGAGCTAGTCTATGATATTTGGCTAGTAGGTAGCTGGGTTTGGATAGAAGGTTAAGAAGATTGGGATAGTCAGTTAATGGTAGTGTGGAGGTATGTTTAGAGGGGAAGAGAAAAGTAGAGTATAGTGGTTGCTGAAAGGATGTTAAGATATGGGCAGTGGTTAGAAGAGGTAAGAGGGAGAGTAGGAAACATGCTTGTAATTGGTGTAGGGTAGTTGATGTATGCATTATATAAGTTTGAGAAGAGGGAGAAAAATAGGTAGTTGAAGTCTGTGAGCAGGTTAGGATAATTGTCTATGGGTGGGGTGTTGTAGCAAGGAGGGAGAAGAGGAGAAGTAATAGGGGGTGTGTTAAGTTATAGGTGGTTGGGGGTATTAAAGATATGAGTGGTTTGACTGGAGAGAAATTGTTATGGGTATGGCAAAGGAGGAATAAATGTAGGAGTACTGGGGGTGGGTGGGAATTGGGGGCAGGGTCGGGGAGCGGAGTGAGCCCGCAGGGCGAACGGAGTGGGAAGAGCCTTGAGAGTAGATTGTCAAGGATGACAATCAGTGTAGTACGGAATTTAGCAGGTTAATTTGGAGGTAAGAGAAAAATAGGGGAGTTTAGAGAGGCTGCCAGGGAAGAGGTAGAGTGAGAGAGTGTGACTACAGATAGTAAATGTCGACGGAGAGTTGGTAAGACAGTGAGTCAGAAGAAAAAGATAGTATGGGAGTTAGGGATAAGTAGGTGAGAAGAAACTAATGTTCAATAGCTAATATAGAGGCACCACTGAGTGGTCAGTTACTTAGTGCAGAAAATAGGTTTCCTAAAGGGGATGTCAGTCTAAGAAGGGAGGGGGGATGAAACAAGTAGGAGATAGAGAGGGTATAAGCTAGAGGGGCGATGTAATTAAAAATTAAAATATGGGGGGGTTGGCTGCTGGGTAACCTGACTGTGAGGCTTGCCTACTTAGCAGTATCTATAACAAGTTATTATTACCACAGTTTATTAGAAGCTATAATAAGACATACTTTCACTGTCTTTTAGCAAGGAAGGTTGCCAAGGAGCTGGTAGGTTAAGTCTATAAAAATTGACTATTTTCCTTAGGCGTCCAGCTGGGTGGATTCAGGTGAAATAGTACAGGGTGGCACAGGAACTGAAAGGTTTCACTGTCTTTTAGCAAGGAAGGTTTCCAAGGAGCTGGTAGGTTGTCTATAAAAATTGACTATTTTCCTTAGGCGTCCAGCTGGGTGGATTCAGGTGAAGTAGTACAGGGTGGCACAGGAACTGAAAGGTTTCACTGTCTTTTAGCAAGGAAGGTTTCCAAGGAGCTGGTAGGTTAAGTCTATAAAAATTGACTATTTTCCTTAGGCGTCCAGCTGGGTGGTTTCAGGTGAAATAGTACAGGGTGGCACAGGAACTGAAAGGTGTAGGGCAAGCAAAGGAGCCGGGCGTACAGCAGCCAGGTAGGAGATGGAGAAGAAAGATCTATATATATATATATATATATATATATATATATGTGTGTGTGTGTGTGTGTGTGTGTGTGTGTGTATATATACACGCACATATATATAGATTTACAGTGAAAACCTTGACATTGAATGAAAAAACGAACAATCACCACTGCTAAAGGAAAAAAATGTAAAACTTTAATGTAAGAACAGAGTAAGCGCTTTCATAGCCTACCAGACGCTTCTGTATTTCCTCTGAAAAAATTTTTACTAAGTGCTGATAGTGTGCTAGTATTGTACTGGTCTGTGTGTCTTTAAAAGGATGGAGTTCTTAATTAATTTGACTAATTGACTACTTTTAAGTAGGGAGAAGAATGCTGCTGTTACTTGAGTCTGAAGAAGTGGCTGCTAGGCTGCGAAAGCATTTACTCTGTTCTTATATTAAAGTTTTAAAGTTTTTCCTTTAACCATGGTGATTCTGTTCAGTTTTTTATTTTATGCATTTGTCCTTCTGTACCGTTTGACAGAATCGTTTCCTGGATCTGGTTTTTATCTACACTGAAAACCTTGAAACTGCATCGGCTGACCGGCATATGGTCGACTTGCAGTTTCCAAGTTGGCAGAATGTTGAACCCAAATCAGTCGACTACAGTACAGCGAACAGGTAGTGTAATTCCAGCATGTTGTGCATGGGGATCGAGGTTCAGTGAGGAACAGGGAAAATTAGCCCATTTACTCACTGAAGTGCGATCTTGGAGTTGGTATATTTAATGTGCCGGTGGTGGTGGGTGTCACCTCTTGCCATGTCGGATACATCGATCCATGGTTGTCGATGTATTCATGTTTGCTTGGGTTTACTTTTTGGCATTTCGAATTCCACATTTAAAGTCGACATTTTAAATGGTTGACCAAAGTGGATTCAAAATGCCAATAGTAAACTAGATAAATATATATATACATATATATATATATATATATATATATATATATATATATATATATATATATATATATATATATATATATACATACACGTCTCCCAAATATGCAACAAAGTCTAGAAGTCTAGAAGATTTGATATCTTTGCTTGGAAGTGTTACATAGGCATTTTATACTCCAAGTATACTCCAAAGAATATTTTCTCAGGTAGACAGCAAATGTTGGAGGTATGATGGGGAAGAAAGGCGTAACTGGGAACATATTTTCTGGGAGTGTAATGAGATGGCAGACTTAAAAGATCATCTGCAGACTATTCTGTTAGAGATGCTGGGTGAGCAAATAGGTGTAACTAAGGAAATGTTTTTTTGAGCTATGATACAGAATCAGAATTGCCTAGGCATAGTAAGGCCTTGCTGTGCCTAATTATGGTGGCTGCCAAAAAAGCAGTTACTAGAAAATGGAAATTAAAGTGTAAACCAACTGTACTAGTAGCAGTGTATATAGTAACAGAGTTGAAACAACTGGAATTGTGGTATTTAGAAAAGAGTAGGAGCAAATTACATAGAAAAAAATGGGAATTGTGGGAACAATACATAATACAGAGGAGGAATGAGATTTAAAAGAAGGCAGGATTTGAATGAGCTATGTAATGTCTGACAGTAACTAGATAGATAAGTGATTTATAATGTTTACAGCTAAAATTGTTAAATCAGGAGCTATTTGAATTTTTTGAGACAGTACACCCCACGATACCATCTATAAGTGGACTTCCAAAAATTCATATAGACATCTTGAACACTTCTTTACGTCCTAGTGTATCAGGATGTGGGTGGGTAACTGAAACTCTCTCAATGTATGTGGAGAAGCAACTACGAATTCCTCTAGTAACCATACCCACAGTACTTAAAGATACCAACATGCTATTAGAACAGCTGAGAGTGGTTGATTTGAAAGAATATCCTGATATTCTGTTAGTAACCTTGTATATTTGCAGTCTTTTTACATCTGTACAAAATGACACTGGGATTGAGTCTATAAGAGACTATATTAGTTTACATGCTTGCAGTCTTGATGTGGAGCTTATTTGCAATTTGCTTGTGATGGTACTTGAAAATAACATTTTCTGCTATGGTAAGAACTACTACTGGCAACGTTGGGGAGTAGCCATGGGAACACCATGTGCAAATAGTTACTCCAATTTGGTCCTAGCTGACTGGGAGAGAAAGAATGTTTTGATACAATCAAATCCATGGTTTAAGAATTTAGTGTATTATGCACGCTTTGTGGACAACATTGTACTTATCTGGAATGGACAGGAAGAACAATTATTGTCATTCATTTCATATTTAAATGCAACCACCACTTTCTTGAAGTTTACTGCACAATACTCGGACACCAGCATAGACTTTTTGGATGTAACACTCTTTATCAATCGTAATAAAAGAATTGGAACCAGGATACATAGAAAGGACACTTGGAAAAAAATAATTATTTGTACAGAAGTAGCATGCATCCCAGGCATGTCTCGAAGTATCATGAAGAATGAAGTCACTAGAGTATCCAGACTTTGCACAGAAGAATTTGATTATGAACAAGAAGTCCAGTTCTTACAAAGAAACCTCAACAACAGAGGTTATTCTGTCAAAGATACTTCCCTGCAAAAAGACGAATATGTTCGCCTAAGGAAGAATGAAGGGGCTCCAATAATGTCTAATACCGATAATGCTTCAAATAAAAGATTGAATGAAAGATTTGGCAAAGGCCCTTTAAACTTCACTTTAACATACACCAACAATTGCCAGGAAGTTTGTGAAGTCATTAAGAAATTTTGGCCTATTCTAACCCAAGATGCCAAAATTCGTGAGATTGTTGGCGAGATGCCTAGATTTACTTTTAAAAATAAAAAGAATTTAAAACACATTTTATGCTTGAAAGATGGCATAAAAAATGTCCCTATAAGACAGAAGAAAGGGACCTTTCGCTGTGGTAGATGTTCGGCTTGTAATAGCTTAGATACCAGTAACACTTTTATCCACCCCATCAATAAAATTAGTTACAAATTTTCTTGCACAGCAGATTGTAACACCTCTCACGTAGTATATTTAGCTACGTGTTCAGAATGTTCCGCATACTATGTGGGCAAAACTGATCAATGCTTTAAAAACAGTGTTCTGAGGCATCTTTGTGACATTCGGAACTGTGATCTGAAAAACTGCTTTGCAGTTCACATAAAGTAATTTCCATTGATTTTATTTTAAAGTTTTGGAAAACACCCATGTTGGAATGAGACAAGGTGATATTACTAATGCAATGGAAAGGAATGAAATTAAATGGATTATAAACCTGAGAGCAGACAGGCCTCCAGGTTTAAATGCAGTGGTTCCCCCTATGCCCTATATTGAAAAATAGAAGACCTATTATTGGTTAGAGTAGAAGGAGCATGCATAGCCATACATTTTCATTGGTTCAATTTTGATCCGATCTGAGAAGAGGGGCGTTGGCCCAATGTTACCCTTTGATTGGTCACCAATGATTTTATTAAGTGTTTCCCCACTTCATTCATTACTATCTGAAGAAGGTTAATCCGAAAGCGCTCATCGTTGGCGAAGTGTCAGGGGATTTTATCTCATTTCATTTGTCTTTGGGTTCTACCCGTTTGTGTGTGCATTCTGTTATTAAAGAACGTCGCAGTCTGTGGTGGTGCTTGTGGTTGTTTTATGAAAATTGTTAAAGTGGTTTGTATGTAAATTTGCAGCTAAAATTGTCAGTATAGTTTGTGTTCATTTATATAAATGTATGATTGCCTATGTCACATGTGATAATAAAGATGTATCTTGTTTAAAAAAAAAAGTGGCCAAGAACCTTCAGATGTCATCCTGTTCATATGCTGCAGTATTCATAACATGGGGGGAGTCTGCCTCCGGCTGACTCGTACATCCGGCCAGTATACCAGTTTAAATGCCACTGTAAGGTACGTGCAACGCTGCACATCAGTTAGCGTGCATCGGCCATAGAGACATCAGGTATAAGGCAGACATCAGTATGTACCTACCTCAGAACTTTTTTGCCACCTTTCCGATTGCCAGCTCCAGTTGTCGCTCGCGAGAGAAGTCGCGTTTGTGCTTCAGATAAGTAGCCCGTTGGGGCTTTTTCTTTATTCCGTTTGGCTGTGTGTTTTATTTGTAGTGAGTGCATGTCATCTAGGAAGGGCAAGTGTCAGTGTGGAAGGCAGATTCCACATAAAGACTCCCACGATCTTTGCTTGTTTTGTGTAGGCCCAGATCACAATCATACCTCCTGCACTATCTGCAAGGCCTTTGTTACAAAAACCCTCTGTAGCCATCTAGCCTCCCTTAGACTATACTTGGAAAATCAGTGCCATAAGCACTTAGCTCGAGATGTGGAATTGACGTTGGGCTCTTCAGATGAGCCGCAACTCAAGAAGGCCAGGAAGTTTTGGCCTGACCCAACTGCTGCTTCCACTATTTCAGGTGTTCCTTCTGAGGTGAATGAAGGCACAGAGGCTGCTTTGGAATCTGCAGAGCGTCCTTCGACGGTTACCACCGCAGAAGC